>NC_137821.1:57541511-57671511 GCF_963921795.1 Nannobrachium achirus | reverse complement strand
GAGCTTGTAGATCCGCTATTCCGTCAAGTATAACGTTATTTTCAGTCAGTTCTGATGGAAACGGATATTTCTCCAATAGGATGTAAGATTCTAAACATTAACAGTGTAATTCAGTGGTGCTGTGGATGAAAAAGTTATTTACAGGGGTACCCTGAGTCAAAAAAGTTTGAAAACCCCTATTCTTAAAAAAAAAAAAAAAAAAAGTTTCTTTCTCAACGTTTTTTATGTCAGGGACCCTTAGAATTATATCTATTTGGCTGCCAACCCCCATCTCAAAATATAATGTATGCAGGGACCCCCCAGAAGCAAATATTTGAGTTACAAATGTACAAAAAAAAAATAGCCAAAGTATGAAAATTCTTGTTTAAAGTAGGGTTGTTCGATATGGCCAAAAAATAAAATCTCGATTATTTTCTCTGAAATCTCGATTTTCGATTTCGATTTTTTGTTAAGAATAATACATTGTTTCAACTATTTTGTTTTCATTTAAAAAATGCAAGGAAATGATTTTTTTTTCATTATTGTTTCATTTTTTTGATTTTTTTTATATAGCCAAATAGCAAAATGCAATAAAACAATAAGGGTATTAATAATAATAACTTTAGTTGCGCAACAATCATATACAGAAGTTAACTTAGCGTCCTTAGTGTTTCATTATCAATAGTGAGTGACAAAACAGCCAAAACAAGCCAGCTCTTGGAGGCTGGTGAAACGGGTAAAAAAATAGCTAAGGCCGCCCCTGCACCACTCATACACGGAGATGTTGATTGATTGTAAACGGAGGCGAAGCGCTTCGCTTCCCGACGCAAAATTAACACAGTGACAGGGACAGTAGGAGTAGTCTACAGTAGGTGGGTAACACAGAATTAATAAGCTTCTTTCAAACTACAACAAGAAGTAAGTTTACCAGCTCAGCAGCGTTTTGTTCTGTTTGCTGCCTGAACCATCGCGAGTGAGCGCAGTGCGGTGGTGAGCTCTGCTCAGTCTGACGTGCGCTAAACGCGCATCAAAGAAATGACACATCAGAGAGAAAGTAGTATTAATTTGGTGTCGGACCTTGTCGTCCTGCTTTAGGAGGACCGGGCTGTGTACTTTTTGCGCGTACAAGGCTCCAATGAGTAAGAATTTCCCTAATTAAAGTGAAAATCGATTTTACAATTTCCTTTTTTTTTTAAATCGTCCAAAGGAAAAAACCCGGATTTCGATTAAAAATCGATTAATCGAAAAACCCTAGTTTAAAGTTGTTACGTGACACAGATACGTTCCCGGTCTTAATGGGTTAAAGGGATATTTCACTTTTGGTCACAGGCTTTTGGGAACGCCCTGAACAGATTTTAATTTAGTTCATTCAGAATTTAGATATTTGATGTACATGTTGCCATGCCCTCATCCTCCAGGACCTTTCCCCATACACATCCATTGTAACTTCAAACTCCATTTTAACCATGATAGAGTCATTAAAAACACCTATCATTTTTTTTCTGGTGACTCATAATATCCCTTTAAATCTCTCATTTCCACAGTTTCCAGACGATACCCGGCCCGACTACCCGGGACTCTACGCTGGCGTGTCGGGCTTCCAGAAGTGGATCGACAGCAACGTCGCCACCGACCGCCCTGGCTTCGTCGCGCTTGCCTCCCCTTCCCCCGACCCTGTACCCGACACCGATGAGGACTATGTGTGTCCTCCACTGCCTCCACCCAGACGACCACTAGAACCACGACCCGCACGGCCCCCACGACGACCCTTTGGGTTTCCCCCTCCGAGACCGCCCACTATCCTACCACGGCGACCACCGCCGCCAACCTCACGACTGCCACCCTCACAACCGCCCGTTGTTTTTCCACCACCCGTCAAACCGCTTCCCGTTGAACCATGGCTTTCAGAAACGTTCTTGGGTGTACGGTTTTGTGAATAGTCATTGTGTGTTTGTTCACATGGCTGCAATGTTGAATATGGCAAAACGTTAAAAAAAACAATGCAGATTGATATGAGCATAATTATTATGCTCTGAGTCTTAGGTTAGACTGCGGTTTGTTATTGAGTTATTGAGCAGGCATTTACTGTACAATTTACAATTAACAATGTAGGCATTTAGCAGACGCTTTTAATCCAGAGCAATTTACAATAAGAAAGGTAATTCATTAATACATCAACATCAATACATCAAAGGCATAGAATTATACAACAGGTAGTCAGGCTCTCAATGAAAAACAGGCTCTCCAACCGTGCATGTTCACTACTGCACTGTCTCATCAAATAAAGAAATCAGCTGCATTGGTCACGAAAGAGAGCAAGCACTCCTCTCTCCCCACACTATGCTAGGCGGCTAGGCTAGCAGTTTTCATGTGAAGTTCAGGGACTAGTAGCTAAATGTCTCATGAAAAAATTACAAATTCCTATCGAATATCTTAAATACAATGAAATGAAGTTGAAGTGTTTTTTTTAGGGCAACAGTTGTATAATAGCAATATTACCCTCGAGGGCGCTGCCTACGGGCACTCACCCTTCAGGCTCGTGCCTGCGGCAACGCAGGCGGTAGAATAATTACGATAAACCCTCACCCTCTCGTGTAATATTGCTTAAATATCAATCTAGAAAAAAAGATAACGTAGACCACGCACCTAATCAGTAAAAAAAAGTTATATAAAACCTAAGAATGGTATCTAGCTTTCATTTGTTTTCTTCTTTTTTTTATAATGGTTTGAATATGGTTTAATGTTTAGGGTTAAGTTCATGGTCTAATGGTCTGCTGCTAAAGTAATTCTTTCAAATGAAAACTAAACAATGGATTTTAAGTTTTGTGAGGTTATTATTTTTGATACAATTCATTGCACTTTTTAAGGCATTATGTTGATTTGGTAATGTTGGTTATTTGTGTCATTTATCTTTATGGCTTTTTTATGTCTTATCCATTTAGCTTTTTTAATTTGTTGTCTGTTTATGGCAATAAAATATTGAAACAATCAATTTAATTGGTTGATGTGTTTGTTTGTTTTCTTATTTCATGTTAAAAAGAAGAGTACAACTTAAAGGGATATTACACTTTCAAGTGAAAGGGCCTGGAGGGCCTGATAACATTTACATCACATATCTAAATATTGAATCAAGCAAATTAAAATCTGTTCAGGGTGTTCATAAAAGCCTGATTAGACGATAACATGACCAAAGGTTTTTTTGAAAGTGAAATATCCCTTTAAGTAAAAAACTAAACAAAACACAATGATTCAGTAAATTCATATTTATGGAAACCTTGTGTGTCCCAAACCAGTAATGATTTTATTTCATTTGAAACAAATCATGTTTAAACATTGAGCATAGATCTACATGTTATTTTAACATCTTAGACAGGAAATAAGTGTCAACGGAAAGCCTACCATCAGGATAGTTTCACAATAGTGGCGTTTCCATAAAGCCTCTTAATGCACATTAAGGCTTATTCACATAAATCTTTTTATGGAAACACTTCAAAATTCGAATAAACTTTCATTATCCGCAAAAAACTTTTATCCGCTTGGAGGAGATGGATCTTGAGGCTTTATCGAATAAACTAAATACGCATTTGTGAATGGAAACGGGTCAGACAATAAATGCGAATAGATTCTAGCAGCTGGCATCCGCGTCTCCGCGCCGCGCTGTGAGCTTGCAGATCGGCCACCTTCCAGAGGACACTGAAGCTTGCAAGAAGAGTGTGCACTGTGCAGCGAGTCACAGCAGTCGTGCAGTGCTCACATCTCGGTTCGGTCTGAAAAAGATCAGCCCGATCAACTCAAGCCCGATTTCATAATTCGAATGACACCTGCAAATGGAAACAGGCTAAATTTGCTTTGTCTTAATGCGAATTTCTGATAATTCGCTTCCTATTTTCGAATAGGCTTATGGAATCCTCCCTTCCTCCTCCCTTCCTTTCTTTTAAAAGAGACAAAACCCTGAGGTATTATTTGGTGCAGGGGTTCTCAACCTGTGGGTCGGGACCCCCAGAGGGGCACCCAGATTATTTTGAGGGGGTCCCCAGATGTTTAGCTAAATGTTAACATTATTTTCTCACTCAACAGTCAACAGACCAACATACAGTATAACTGTATACAGGGTATCTGCACATTTCTTTTTTTTTTTAAACATCTGTTTATTGCAGTTTTCATTTTTTTAATAGGCCTATATGAACAGGCATATCTGAAGTCCAGAATTTACAAAATATACAGATATATTAAAACATCAGATATATTCAAACATCACCCTCCAAATAAAAGTGGACAAGGACAATAACAACAATACAGAAATTATATATATATATATATATATATATATATATATATATATATATATATATTTATTTATAAAAGCATACAAAACCAGACGCAAAAAAAAAAAAAAAGCCATAAAAACAGCATCTCAGACCGTCACTCCACAGAGAGAAGAAAGTTGCAACAATTTTGGCAAGCATAACAGTTACCCAGGGACTGCACGATATTGAGCTGGATCATTGTAACTCATCAAGCAATTTTAAGATGGGCGACCAAATTTTCAAGAATAGGGGCTCCTTATTTAACAGGGTAAATCGTCATCTTTCCAAGTGCAACACACCTCCCAGCTCCCTTAGACACATCTCGATTGTGGGATTGTGGTTTTTTTTTCACAATGGAATAGATTTAGTCAAACTAAATGTAATGCCAACTCCTACAATTCCAAGTGCTTGTGCAGGGTGGGGGTCCCCCAGATCAAATATGATTATTTTGGGGGTCACGGCCTGAAAGGTTGAGAACCACTGATTTGGTGCGTGCTGTTATTCAATCCTGCAGCCCTGCTGCCCATGGGATGCAGACCCTCCTGGCTCCCCTCCCAAAGGGATTTTTCTTTTTTTCCCCTTTTTTTTATCATCTGCACGCTGGTAAACAGTTTAAGATCCATTATTACTAGGGCTGGGATGCGATTAAAAATTGTAATCTAATTAATTACAGGCTCTGTAATTAATTAATCGCGATTAATCACATTTTAATCGCACATCGATATTTGACCTGAGAAGCTTTTTTATTTGTAATTTTTTTCAAGTAAAAGACATTTTGTTGTACGAGTGAATCAACAAGTGAGTTTTTTAAATCTAAATTTCGCATCCACTGGGCCAAGCAAAGCGCTCTGATCGGCTACTTCTCCCTTTGCGTTTGTTGTCTCTTCTTGGTTGAAGATCGGTCCTGGTTCTGTGGTGCAAAAACTAAGAGTGATTAAAATGCGTAATTTTCGGTAATTAGTTAATCGCAATTAATCAGTTAAAGTCCCAGCCTTAATTATTACCTGTGTATCTTGTGTACTTCACAGCAGTGATTCTCAACATTCTCAGGCCGCAACCCCCAAAATAATCAAATTTTAACTGGGGACCCCCCCCCCCCCCCCCCACCCCCACCCTGACGCGTAGTTGAGGCATTACATTTTGTATAACACATTTCTATTGCGAGGCGTTGTGAGCATTTAGATCGGCTATTTTCACAATTTCTGCCTCTAATATTTGACAATCTGGCCAATGTTTAATTTGTCAATTTAGAGGCATTAAAAAGTCCTTAAATTGTCACTTTAGAAGTGTGCAGATACCAGTGCTTAATTTGTAACAGAACAGGTACCGGAGCTCACCAAATCACGCGCGCGCGCGAGGCGCGTGCGCGTGCACGAGGTCCGCGCGCGCTGTATTTCCAGTTATTTTCCCATTAAATATCAGTTAAAAACGGTTATTTCGGTAATTAAACAACAGGGACAAGCCTTAAGTTTCCTTCAATAGTGCATTTATTAATCACATAATCAGTGGTGGAAAAATAACTCACATTAAAGTGGTATATTTATATTGAAATGCAAAAGGTTGTGTACAGTATTATACATCACTGTCATTAATGAAAGAAAGCAGGCACATATATAGGCTAAGAATGAAGCACTGCAGAAATAATGCAAAAACAACCATCATTATTTTGAACTTGTGAATGGCCTTGTGTTATGGCAAATTATTAATCTATTAGGTGAGGGAAGCCAAGTGCAGGCATATAGCAGAGAGCAGACGCCAGACGCGCTCTCTCTCCCCCCCTCTCTTCTCTTCTCTTCTCTCCTCTCCTCTCCTCTCTCTCACCCACTTCTGTCGTTTCTCTCAGATCGCATCACATGAAGATTGCTACAGAGAGGAATGGGGATGAAATTAGGGACTAATTCTATTTAACACCAAGCAGGCAAATAATTGAACATTGGTGCGCTCTATTTGCCTGTCTTCTTACCTATTGAAGGGTTTACAGTGGGCAGGGAAACACCGTAACACCCGAGAACCAGCGCTTGTCCTGAAGCAAATATTCAGCCTTAATAGCCAGGCCTATTGAAAGCATGCGGGGAAATAAGATTTAGTTATTTTACTATTTGCCTTTCAAATGTCTGATTTCGTTATTTTACCATTATATCAAGCCTTTCAAAGTGCTTAATATTGTATAAATATTTGTCCAACTAACTTTGGATTCATAGTAGCCTTATCTAGTGTTTCTTTTAAGTAATACAACGAATAATAATTCAGAAAAGATTGACAGTATTAATTCAATGTGAAACAAATACTAAGTACAATATTCAAAAAACGAAATATGATTTTAAATGCACTGTATAGAAAAGTAGACCAATCAAGTTCTTGACCTACTTTTCTGTGCTACATTTAAATTAATATTTCGTTATTGTAACATTAGACTACGCATTTTAAATATTTTATAACATAATAAATCCATTTGACTTACCCATTTAGACTGGATTTATTTGTCCATAAGCTCCCAAAGCACAGCTATGCTTCCTTCCTCAGTCTGGTCCTGGCTTCTAGCTTTACACTGTGTGTCTGTGGCACATCGATGCCCCTGGGCAATCCATGATCTGACATAGGGCACTGGGTTGAACTTATTTAGTGGTGGTCCAACAAGGCTGAGCAAGAGCAGTGATGAAACGGTGGAAACATTGAGAGAGGCTCGGGTTGCAGTGCAAATCAAGTTCATCTGAGAGAATCCGTGTTCGCATTCTGCGCTTGATATTGCAATTGTGTTCACAGCCATCAACAGATCATTCATCTCTTTTTGTATGTCTTTTCCTTTGCTCTCAACGAAGCATCTGAATGCTCTGACTGTGGGCACGACATTGGTGATGTCAAAGCGTGTGCAGAGAGACTCCACTTGTGTTTGGCCATACAGTGGCTCTGGGTCATCAGGCCAATATTCTGCGTGAATAACTTTTAATTCTTCAATCAAGATGTTGTATCCTGCTGCGCTGCTGGCCGCTTGGTTTCCTCCAGATGACAACATGCGAGCAGCCAGGTTTTTGGCTAAACTGAGGAAAAAGTCTCTCTGTGAGAGCTTCCTATCAGTTAGTTTCCCTGCGTGTAATGTGACTCCTTTGAACTCATTTTCTTCGATAGCCGCCTGGGTCAGCTGTGTGTGTCGGCCAGTGCCAGTCTGCTCTGCCATTGCCTCTAACACTTTAACCTCCCTGTAAATAGCCCTATGAGCAGAAACGATGTTTATGTCCCGCTTTTGTAGTTCAACTGATAATTCTGATAGTTCCTGCAAAGCGTCCCACATCAGACCCAGGTTATTGACAAAGGCATGGGAGGACAAACGCTTGGCCAGTCCTGTATAGCTCGCGCGGGATGTGCCGTCTCTTTTCTCATCAGCAGCTGCAGATGTGAAGTGCTTATACAAAGCTGGATATGCTTTCCATACCGCATCAACAGTGCGAAAGCTAGAGGCCACCCATCGTGTATCAAGGATACGGCCGATTTTACACAGCTGGAGATCAAGTGTGTCTGCGGATTCTTTCAACTCCATACGATTCTTTCCTGACGTGCTGTAGAGTGTATAGAGGCTGTCAAGCAGTGATTTGAAGTGATTGATCGCTCCCATCTCTTTAACCACATCATTGACAGCGAGCTCCAGTCGGTGTGCGCAGCAATGCCATGCTATGATGTTGGGAAACAATTCTCTCAGTCGCATCACCACTCCACTTTTGCGACCGAACATCACCGATGTGCCATCGCATGTCACGCCAACAAGGCATCTGGCGAGGAATTCCTCGTTTAAATTGGCCTTTGCCAATGCAGACAGTAGACTTTGCACAATACCCCCAGCACTTAAATCAGACAATTGAATTAAATCTAGGAACACATTTGCGGGCGTCTTCATCGCATCTAGCTGGAATCTTGCATACACAATCAGTGCAGGATGCTTGTTCAGACCAGTAGCCTCATCTAAAATAAGGCAGATTTTGGGTGAGCACTGTGTCATGATGGTGATTATTTTTTTCTTCATTTCAGAGGCTATATGCTGCTGAATGTTTGAACACGCAACATTAGAATGCAGAATTCTCCCCATGTTAACACCGTTCATCTTTTGGCAATCAATCTCATGCTCGAATCCATATGCTGGCCTGTGCCTTTTTGCCTCTTTGTATGCAGTGCGAAAAACACTGGCTGTTGTGGCTATTTGTTGAGCCTGGGAATTAACAACAACTTGCTCCAAAGTGTTCTCACTCGCTTTCTCAACAATCTGACTCGCAGCCTTGTGCGCCTTGGTTTGTTCATGTTCCACTATTTTTTTTCTCATGGCCCTTTCCCGTCTCTTTACATCTGGTGCAATAGAGGTTACGGTGCCTGACACCCACTGTTTAGCCAGTTTGACGCCCACTCCCAAGCCTGTCTTCTCGGGACCAAGGGATCCTACCTGACCACATGTTGTGCAGCCAAAATTCGCTCCTTTTCTGATTAACCATGGGTGCTTTGTTTTGTGGGCATTGAATTGCTCCTTTGTCCAAATGGTGGATGGGCCGGACTTTTCAGATCCCTTATCCACACGATCATCATCATCTTCTGCTGAGTCAGAGTCACTATTAACATTTACGTTCTCCATATCATCCTCACTCTCATCTGCCGGCGGTGGTGGTGGTGGAGCCGGCTGTGGTGGTGAGGGTGAATCAGGCTCTGCCTGGGGCTCATTTCTGCTCTGCTTTGTCGTGGATCCGAAGTAATTTAAAATATTACTGTCTTTTAGACATTCTGTAGCCCGTGACTGACTTCACTTAAGCTGAGTTCTAGAGAATATTGTCGCGCTTTTAAGTTGTTTGTTTGTTTCCTCATTATGGGTCACACTCACAGCAGGAACAAGTTAGACTGATGAAAAAACGTATTTGTAGGTGCATTGTGGAGGTCGCGGAGCTCGCTCTACAATGGGGGAGCGCCCTCTATCTTAAACGGAGTGCAATTGACACCTTCCGGAGCTGAGCTCCGCCCAGCTCCGGCACAAATTAAGCCCTGGCAGATACCCTCTATACACTTACACTGTATGTTGGTTTGTTTACAGTTGAGAGAGAAAACAATGTTGCACATTAAGTTAATCATCTGGGGACCCCCCAAAATAATTTGGCGACCCCCCTGGGGGTCCCGACCCACAGGTTGAGAACCACTGCCTTGCAGTATTACGCTGTCCCTTTGGTCTGGCCTATATAGGCAACACATATAGAGGCAACTCAAACAGAGAATTAGCGAACACGTGAACAGGGAAAGTTGAATTTGGAGTAGCGATCGGGACCATCCCGCCGCAGTCCACATTTCAAGCTTTCGTTTCACTGGGAACGAACATTTTTTTTTTTTTTAGAGGTTTCAGCCATCAATTCTGCAATTAGTGTATGGCCCATGTGCCCCCTCATGCCCGTTGAGCAGCATAGTTTGAACACACCCTGGTATGAGAAATTTAGGTCACATATCTCATCACTCACTGCCATCCGTGACATGTGTGACAAGCTCACTTATTAGGACGGGTCCTCTCTGTATTTCTTTTTTTTCCTTTTTTTCATAAAGTGACATGTTTGCTTGTACTCTACATCACTGGTTCTCAACCTGTGGGTCGGGACCCACAAGGGGGTCCCCAAATTGCAAAGTGCAACATTGTTTTCTCACTCAACAGTAAACAAACCAACATACAGTTTAAGTGTATAGGAGGGTGTCTGCACATTTCTAAAGTGACAATTTAAGAACCTTTTAATACCTCTAAAATGACACATTAAACATTGGCCGAATTGTCAAATATTAGAGGCAGAAATAGTGAAAATAGCCGCAATGCGAGGCGTTGTGAGCATGTAGATCAGCTATTTTCACAATAGAACTGTGCTATACAAAATGTAATGCCTCAAATCTTAGAGCTCCTCAGGGTGGGGGGGTGGTGGGTCCCCAGTAAAAATATGATTATTTTGGGGGTTGCGGCCTGAAAAGCTTGCTAAAAAAATATATACATGCATTTCCCTGTGAACGTTGTTATCCCTCACAAAACAGGTTCATTCAATACACTTACTAGAATAGCCAACACATTCTCATCCCCAAAGTGTCAGAGGCCTGACGCGATGGCAAGTACCCTACTGCTTCACGTGGGTGAAGCCAAGGGAATGCCTACTGCTTCAAGTGGGTGATGCTTTGGGTATGCAGCCCCAAACGCCCAGACACATTATTCTCCTCACTTGCTCCCTCTGGCGGTCAGGTCTAGAATCGCCAGAATGTTGAAGGCAAAGGAACGACTTGCCACTAAATTATTAAAATTGGGGTTGTCTCACATTGTCTCACAAAAATATAATAGCCCTATTGGTTAAATGTAGCTCTCAGTAAACAACACTATAGCAGATAACAGGTTATTGGCTGGCTTTATATAATATAAATGTGTTGTTCTACAGTCATTTCTGATGCAACCCTCCTCTCTTGACTCTTTAAAAAAAAAAAAGAAAAAAAAAAAAACGTTTTTTACACTTTCTGTGCTGGGGACTGCATGCGCCAAATGCCAAAATATATAAAATATAAAGTATTTTATTTACTAGACTGACGTCACTGGGACGTCACGTGACTACCTGTCAAAACTACCGGTAGTGTTCCTACTTATAACTCTAGTGTTCACTGCATAAAGTAAACATTTTTAGACGGTTTCAGTAAAGCAAAGAACCTGATCAATTCTATAAAGACCTGGGTATTCCATTATCATAAACTTGAGTTAGTGATCGTATACGACGACATGAGTGACATGGTGCTGTGTGGGTTGTTACTATGGTGGTTGCTAAGGACGCTCCCCTCCTTCAAAAACAACCACCAATTCATTATTGTTGAGGTTGCTGCTGCTTTAGAAATTAATCACAACACAAGGCTTTTATCTTACTATCCAGTAAAATATTTAGATGTTTACCACAATTACATTTGACTGTGTGTACTTCTGAGTGTAGAGCTATAGAAAAATAAGCATTATTTATTTTAAGAATTAATTCAGCTCTGATTTAAAAGGTTGTTCATGACAGACCAAACTGAAATATTTGAATAAAGCACTTAGTGGACCTTGTACCAGTGAACTGTACCGTCATGAAACTGTACCTTTTCCTATGCAAACCTGAAACTTCTAATAAAGTCTTCAATCTTCTTCAAGTCTTCAAACCATTCCACATGTGATTACTTTGAGTTAATTTGTTCATGTTATCAGAATAGTTATCAATATCTATGTATTAATCCAGTTCAATCACTTTAAAACAAGGTGTATTGCATAATGCATATTTGTCCTGGGTAATCTATAGATACATGTTTTACTGTCATTTGCTTTGCCAGTAAGGCATGCCACTACTACAGCTTGTCATTGCTAAGGTGTCAAAATGCACAATGTGGTTGCCGTAAACAACAGTCATAAACTATAAATGCACCATTGATCAGAGTTGCACTGTGGATTAGTCTATTCAGTAGATACGTTTTAGGTGGGCCCCAGCTACAGTAAGTGTATAGTGCAGACCTAAATGAACACAACCCAAGAGTATAAATTCAGAGTACAATATATTCACTCAAGAACATAATCCAACACAAGAGTACGTAGACTTATTTTGATCAACCTTTGACGTCCGCTCCACCACATTGAATTGGGACAGAATCTTACCTATCAATAAAATATTGTAGGCTTAGTTTGAGAGCCTGTTTGAGCCTAAAACTCATCAAATTGTGGTCAATGGTTCTAATGCCTATGGAAAAATAAAGCACAGGCCTAGCATGACTTATATGCAACACTAAGGAGACCAATGTATGAAGAAAACAATTAAGTCAATTATAAGGAATCATAATAAAATCAGATTTTATCGTTTAACGGTCATACCCAGGGTGGAACTGTATTCAATTAATATAAGCGCACAGCACAAAATATTCACTAATTAGAGCTGCCATTTTTTGGGCAAAGATGTTTGAAAGGGGGGGGGGGGGGGGGGGGGAAGAGACAAAACACAGGACAGAAAGTCTTTTTATTTCACAAATTTGTAACCCATTTTTTCAAACTTCTCTTTTGTCACTCAAACAAGACAACAACAACACAAAAATAAACAAAATGGAGATGCATGGTAATGGTTTCCACGCCAACAGCGTCATCACTTCCTCCCTAGTCCTGTACATTTTCCTGTGGCTCCCATGTGTCGTCCCATGTCCTCCCACTGAAAAACACCACGAATACAAATAGCTGTTAATACAAATAGCTGTTAATAGTAAGGTATGTATTTTTCATACAAAAAAATACTTTTTACAATAGCCTTAGATGACTCAATAGCAGAGTTCTCACCATGTATGGCAAGGCTGCCACTTAACCTTGACCAGTTCTCCTCCCTACAGAAAAAAAACAAAAAACTGTCAGTCATTTTAGCAACCATTGGAAAATCTTTAGTTCACACTTTCAAAAGATTTGTATCTGTATCTCTTTTCTGTCAAGTGGAATAGTTCGATATGTTGGGGGGCTCTCTCCATTCTGATATGTCGCCACTCCGACAGTGACTGCTTATTGTCGGAGTGGCCACACTTCCATAGAGTTTAAGGTTAGGATTAGGGTAAGAGATAGGTTTAGTGTCTGTCGGAAAGGAGACATGTCAGAATGGAGATGCACCCGTTTGAGAATGTTCTTTTGTAGAGATTGTTCAAATGATCAAAGCTCACGACTCGGAAACTGAGGCATTGTGAGCTTGTGTTCAGTTCTTTAGTGTGACAGTCTGAGTAAGATAAAGTAGAACATTAATTTATGAAGACGAGACCTAAAAAGAAATCTGCATATAGATTTCTGCCAGACAGAAACAATATATAAAAAGAGCCAAGTCTCTTTTACAAGGATGAGCTCTCGGGCAAAAACCTCTGATCTCCATATTTCAACTTTGTATGACAACTTTTAGTAAATTAATGCAGTACTTCATCATACAAGAGTGTCTCTAAAGTAGTGTAATTGAGTTGTGAGCTTGTAGATTTTTTATTTTCACTTAAAATTATTTCAAGAAATAATTAAAAAGGAAATTATAATAAAAAGGAACAGTTCCGGACATGGGAGTTTCCACCTGACAACATATAAAACATCTTGCATGACTTACAGCTGTTATTTTTCTGTCCAAAATCTTGTCCATGGGCCAGGTCTGTCTGCTCTTTGAACATGTTTTGCAGCCTAGAGATTAAAATGAAAATTAGACAACGGACTGAAATGACCAGAGTTTGTATTTGACAACTTGTGTGACAGAGCCTCAGACACTTAAGGGGTGACCAATTTCATAAAACAGCTATGCTTCAACTTGCGGGTCAAAGCCCACAATACCTGTGGGATGTTAAGAGTGTGATATGTGATAGAAGAATCTCAGGGGTAGAGTTGCAGCCAGAGAACACCAGGAGCGTTTACCAGTTCCATCCCAGGCTCCCCCAGAATTAGTTTTGAAGAGTCTTTGAGCAAGACACTGAATCTGGGCCCTATTTTGAACCAGGTCTTATGCCTTATGCCTTAACTTCTTTACTTTTTTTTTCACTATTTTGAAAAACATTTTTAAATACTTCAAATGCTGATCTACATCTTCAAATCTAGATTGTGACTGTGCCACCAACATGCACAGAGTAATTGTGCAGTGTATGTTAAGCTGCCTCCTTCTGAAACTTAAATCCTGTAAAATGCTTTATTAGAAAGCACAAGTTGTGTCCAAAAATTTGTTCACAGCCAATCACAGGGTAAATGGTGGCAGCTGCACGAGGCGACAGCACAGAGTGAAGCTATGGCACACTACCAGTCTACCTAGCTCTGAGTCTGATCCATAGCGTTAGGAGTTCTCCTTAACACTATGTCACTGTAGCCCCGTTGCACCAGAGGGAAAGGCTGCGCTCCCTTTCATCTGTAGTAAAAATATAAAAAAACTGTTTCACTACTCACAAAAACAAAGGTGTCTGTGGGGAGCACTGCCAGCAGAGGCGTAATTTTACCAATATCTAGGGTGTTGCAAGGAATGTAGTTTGTCCACGAGCGTGAAAAATGTCAGGTTTTATCCGGTTTTGGGTGTTTTTTATTTCAGTTTCGGGTGTTTATTTCCCACACAACAGTCTAACAAGGAGATACAGATAGCTGTATAGTTACTATTTGGCATGCAGCAAACACACAGTTTTTATATTATTTTGTAATACTCCCATAGGCTTAGTATGACATTTGCCCTTTCATTATTGGTAACACAGTTACAGCAAGAAATTTAGTACGAGAGATATTTGTTTAAGAAGTGCCAATAACAATAAACCATTTGATAATCTCTGCTATAATTTCTAAATGGCTACAAAACATTTTGTTTGATGCAGGACAATAATTATTTCAATAACATTAAGGGAATATCAGTGAATAGCCTAATACCTAAAATGTATATTTTTTAATTATTATTTTTCAACATTTTGAAAAAAATAACATCATTAATTTTCAAGCCTAATATAAGTAATCTTTGAGTACAGTTCGGATATTGCAGGTATGTACAGGTATATTCATAGCCAGACAACCAGAGAGAGACAAGAGAGAGAGAGCTGACCACTTAACATTCCAATCAATCAACTCAATTGTCGCCACCTGGTCTAGCTCTGTGTAAAACCTAGTGAGCAGTTGGTTAATTCTTTCCAAAATCATAACTTTTGACAGGAATGGGCTAGAGACTTACTTTTTTTTTCTAAAAGCTCAGAAATGCTAGGGTGTTGCCAGGGCAACACCCTGGAGGCCCAAATGACGCCCCTGACTGCCAGCACCCCACCACACGCATAAAACGTTTTGGCCAGAAAAGAAAAACATTCTACAGAGCTACAGTCTAACAAAATACCAAAGCGGTGCGTTTATGTGTGACGCAGACAAACGATATCCAGAGCGTTTAAAAGGTGGTGTTGCATTTTTCCCCTTTACCAAACCCAGAAATGTTCAATGATATCCTTGGAGATATCTTTCACAGTAACCAACTCTAACATAACACACACCAATGACAGTGTGGCTTGTGCCTCCCTTAGTAACCTGTTGCCAACGTGGGATAAGACAAAGACGGGTCGGGGAGGGGCATAGTGACGGGCGAATTCTATTATTCTATTATTAAAAAACGAGTCCGACATACCTTTCTTCACCTGTTTCTTCTGGTGTCCGGAGGTTTCATGTTTTGGACCTGTGACAGACGTTTAATTTAGGGTTAGGCTTAAATTCAAGTATTTATTTTTAACAGGTAAAAGACTAATGTATCCTCAACATACCGTTCTTTCTCTTCTTTCCTCCAGCCAGCTGTTCCGTAGACATGCCTGTAACCGAGTTACACACAGAAAATCAGAGGCATATATTATGTACATTTTACATCACACAATAATAAGGCTAAACGTGCTCCTAATGTTGGTGGGGTAGGAGACTTGGCCTTTTCCCTTTTCCAAATGTGCAACTTTCTCGAGTAATAAACAGCGATGCACAAATGCACTGCCCGAATTATACATCCCTGTACAGCACAGCGGGTCTGCCTTTGAAAGGAGCAGATCTACAAGCTCACAACACGTCGCATCCGCGACGTGTTCTGAGCTTGTAGATCTGTGCACTCGGGTTACTATAGTAACGTAGGCTACTGGGGCTTTTCAGACACATTTTGCGGTGTGTGAACAACAACCAGATGAGAGACGGGTAGATTGAGTACTGTGTACAGTGATTTATATCACCCTTCAATCAATGCGATTTGAGACGTGAGTCTCAAATCGCATGGATTGAATTTGATAAACATATAGACAGGTTTTAGTTACAAGACTTGACAGAAAAGTTTGTAAAATCGCCGACGTGGCACAACGGAATTACCGCACAAAGTGCTCCTGCAACTGGATTCAGCGGCGTGGTGGAGAAAGTAAAGGCTTGTTTCATTTTCGGTTTTAGTCCTTGCTTTAGTCCTTGGCTCGCGCTCTGCCCGTTTGAATAAAAAAGAAACTGCCACAAGGTATGTATACGTGTTGTGTGGATTATAGTCTAGAGAAAGTTTAACGCTGCTCAGAGAGGCTGAACCAACTGTGTGCAGTGCAGGTCTGTCTCCGAACGGCCCGAGCTTCCAAACATGTGGTACGCAGTCCAGAACAGTGGCATGGAGCGCATGCGGACCTCGCTTCTCCCCCGCCGTTTTAAAACTCGCAACGGCCGCGGTACGGCGGTTACCGTCCCCAACCCTAATCTCATCATTTCTTTCAAACTGTATGTTGTCAGATTACACAAAAGACAATTTGTGTCTGTAAAACATCTCAAAATTAACTACACACTCTCTGTCTTCAATTAGACTCCACAATTTTAGTTCTTATTGACCTGGCGATGCAGGAAAAAAAATCTAAAAGATGATCCGTACTTGGAGACGAGGGTCCAGTGAGCTCTGCTTCTGCTGGCCCTTCAGTGGTAGGACATGGCTGGGTAGATGGCGGAGGATGAGAAGCAGCGGGTCCAGGGAGCTCTGCTTCTTTGTGGGGAGGTTCAGGTTTTGGATCTGTAACAGACGTTTTACAAACTTAAATTCCAGTTGCCTATGTTTTACACACATCAAAAAACAGTTCAAAACCTTTGATACAAGTGGATCAAGTCCATATTGCACTGTGGGCTTATTCTTCACTACTTTTGTGTAACATTTAAATAAACTATGGAGATAATGTTTCTGGCCCAAAAGAAACAACATCCCAACAGACACAACAGTTCATCAATCCCAGAGAGTGGCCAAGTGTTAGTACCTATTGTAATGATTATTGGTTGCCGTACAGTGTGTCAGTATACAAAGCAAAAGACAATGGTCCTTCTGTTTCGCGTTCTGTTTTACGTTATTTCAATTATTATTACTTCTCTTTTCACTATACCATTACACCCTTATCAAACAAGTCTAACTAGCAAATGAAATATTCAATAAAAATACATAAAAAGGTGACAATCAGAATTATGTACACTGTCACGCCTCTTCAAGGTCAGTGTGATGCAAGCATTTTCAGAAGCCATGGATGTGTTGATAAACATATCACCTGATTTATTCTATTTATAGTGGTCACAGGATAAGTCTGGGCACCTTAATGTTACATCAAACATAATTTTCCGAATGTCTGTCTGAGTGAGTGAGTGTCTGTCTGTCTGAGTGAGTGTCTGTCACAGCGTTAAGAGAGAGGCCAACCACTCCTTGTTAAGTGAGGTGTTACCATATTGTCGATGAACTACTTTCAACATTAACTGTGGAAAGAAGTAAAACAAAGTGTAATACAACTCTATGCAGGGTGGGATGGGCCCCCACTTCAATGTTTGGTGTGTCCCCAGCTCAAATAACATTTTGAGCACCTGGATAACTTTGAGGAACACTGTGCCATAACTTATAAGACCTCACTCAGTTTGTCAAGCTCGATAATCACTTAAAATCTCGAAAAAAAAGTAAGACTCCCTAATCTGGAGATAAGCTACCATCAGGTTGCCACGCGACACAAACTTTAGAAGGAAGTCAATGGTAGCCAATCAGGAGGGAATATGGGAAAAGGGACAGATCCATGTTGATGACATGACTTTAGAGATACTGTGTACCGCTTTGTGTGATTTTAGGGCAAAATCTGTAGGAGCAGTGTCCAAAAATCTGTTTTGCATGGGTCTGGCGGTCGCAAACATACCATTCCCTCTCTTTTTTCCTCCTGGCTGCTGTTCTGGAGACATACATGTAACAGAAAAAAAAATCACCAGAGCCATATATTATGTACATTTCACATCACACAATAACCAGGCTATTTGAAAACAAAACCCTGATTTTAAGTTTTTTGTAAGATGTGGGAAATTAATACTTACTCTTCACTTCCTGCTGCGCAGGTGGTGAGGTGTGAGGCATGTATGAATTAGGGTCGTTTAAGTATTTTTGGAGGTCGAGGAGAGGGGATTTTGCAGCAGTCTGTGTGGTCACACCTGTAACAAAGGTTAGTTAATGTTGTGGGAAATTGCTTTCTGCATATTCAAATTAATTAACTTAGGTTTGCTTTTCCTGATTTGGCCTTTTTAACCGTTTCTATTCATTGCAGGCAGACTAAACGAGTGTGAGAGAGTAAGTGTGTGTGTGTGTGTGTGTGTGTGTGTGTGTGTGTGTGTGTGTGTGTGTGTGTGTGTGTGTGTGTGTGTGTGTGTGTGTGTGTCAAAAAACTCAAAATGAACTACAGGCACTCCGTTTGTCTTCAATTAGACTACAAGTTTTAGTCCTTATTGACCTCGCAAAGGAGAAAAAAAAGTGTGGCTCGTGCCATAGGAGCGTGCCATATTGCCTCCCTTTGTAACCTGTTGCCCACAGATATAAAAAGCTAGATACCTCGTCCACCCGCTGCAGTTGATTGGAGCGACAGTCTTGCCTTGGTGAGCTCAAAAGAGGAAGTGTCGAGGGCAGGCTGCCACTCAAAAAACTACTGGCCAATCACAACGCGTCTTTTCCGGGACTAGAGCTAGCTGCGTAGGAAAAGACCCCACCTGCCTCTGATTTGCCTACCGACCTTCCGTGACACAGAAGAATTCCAAGCCTGTCAATCAAAAAGGCCCACCAAGGCGAGACGGGTACCAGAGAGCCGGAAGAGGCGTCTACCTTTTTATGTCTGTGCCTGTTGCCAACGTGGGATAAGACAAGGACGGGACGGGGAGGGGCATAGCGAAGGGCGAATTCTATTATTCTATTATTAAAGGGCCACTTCACCTCTGGGACAACCCTATCTTATTGTATTGTTGTTGGGACACGACCAACACAATCCTGAGTTATTTTTTGTGTTCAGTCTGTTTTTTTAGATATTTTAGAATTCAGCATGTACTGGTGATGCGTTTTGCATCATCCAGTGATGCGTTTTGCATCATATGATGCAAAATGCATCACTAGCACATGCTGAATACTAAAATATCTCAAAAAACAGACTGAACACAAAAAATAACTCAGGATTGTGTTGATCGTGTCCCAAAGAACAATAAAATAAGATAGGGTTGTCCCAGGGGTGAAGTGGCCCTTTAAAAACGAGTCCAACATACCTTTCTTCACCCGTTTTTTTTGTTGTCCGGAGGTTTCATGTTTTGGACCTGTGACAGACGTTTAATTTAGGGTTAGGCTTAAATTCAAGTATTTATTTTTAACAGGTAAAAGACTAATGTATCCTCAACATACCGTTCTTTCTCTTCTTTCCTCCAGCCAGCTGTTCCGTAGACATGCCTGTAACCGAGTTACACACAGAAAATCAGAGGCATATATTATGTACATTTTACATCACACAATAACCTAGGCTAAACGTGCTCCTAATGTTGGTGGGGTAGGAGACTTGGCCTTTTCCCCTTTCCAAATGTGCAACTTTCTCGAGTAATAAACAGCGATGCACAAGTTGATGTACAGGACAAATGGCTTTGGATAATGTGTTTTAACTTTTAGTTAACTCTGAAAGGGAGTTTTGCATCTCATCACCTCGTTGTTGGCAGATTACACACGACAATTTGTGTCTGTGAAACATCTCAAAATTAACTACACACACTCTGTCTTCAATGGGGCTGTTAAGTCTGACATTTTGTAGTCAGAGGAGAACTTTTGGGGCCAAAAGGCACCAGGCCCCAATCTTTTTATTATTTACTAATTTTTCATTCTCTTTGTTGTTGAAAGGAAAGTGGTAGAATTATACTTGAGTCATTATTTTTTGTCTCGGATCTGTTGAAATAGCGAGAGACAGATATTGACAATAAATCTGCTTGGAGGTCTGACTACAAAATGATGTCATGGCTTAAATAGCCCTGGACTCACTTCATTCAACTGTAATTGTATTTGTGTACCTCCCGGGGGCGCTGTTGACTATGGGGGCTGTGGGAGTTATAAAACATGTTACAGAAGAGTATCATGTCAGAATTTTGAGCGAATCTTGAAGTTTTACTGTGTTCCTGACATTATCTTGAGTTGTGACAACAGAACAACAATACACAACCAAAGTAGTGTGTGCTGACTGTCTTTGAAACATCACAATGTATGTAACACTGTCTGTTATCGCATTACAGTAACGTCACTGGCACATCCTTGGTATATCATATTAGTGACGTTGTGGACCAATCCTTGTTAATTTCATCCTAGCTGAACCATCACCACTTCTTGGTTTATACAAGGAAGTTAAAATATAAGGAAGGGAAACACGTGACCACTGGGACCGGCCATGACGCTCCCATGGGTGCCAGAATGATTGAGCCGGCTAGATCAGCTCATGAACAAACCTGGAACAAAAAGTATTTATGATTATTATGAACTACTGAGACCTTTGTCATATAATCTGTTCAGGAATATAAAAGAAAACATACCAAAGGTATTTTTACAATCACTTGCTTTTCGATGTGCACAATACATAAAGAAATAATAATAACAGTAAATAATAATTGTTTGTCTCCAAAGCATCGCAAGATTTGGTTCACAGACAGGAAACGGTGGATAGTCTTGCAATACCTGGCACGTTTAGAAACATACTTTTTGCTCTTTAGATACTGCTATAAAATGACAGTGCACACATCGAAAATCCACACAGCACAAAAAAAGTGTGTGACATGCCTTCTTTTATTTTCCTGAGCCGAGTATGTTATAAAGGTCTCACTTTTTCATAAATAGTGTTAGTTCATCAACTTCATGAGCTGCTGGGAGGCTGCTCCACTGTCTTCCACCGGACTTCCGGCTGCAGTTTGGCACCCATGGTGCAACGAATCTGCCGGTTGGAACTGTGAGATAGCGAAAGGGGCGTGGCTGTCTTTACCTCTTTATTTACCTTGGGTTTATACAAGGTAAATATGAGGTAGGGACATCACGTGACAACAGGGATACACCATGTCCAGCCATAAAGCTCACCATGGGTGCCAGTATCGCGAGACCATCCACCGTTTCCTGTCTGTGAACCAAATCTCGCGATACTTAGGAGAAAGAAACGATTATTATTAACTGTTATTATTATTTATGCACATCGAAAAGCAAGTGATTGTAAAAATACCTTTGATATATTTTCTTTTATATTCCTGATCAGAAAGATCTCAGTTGTTCATAAATAGTGTTTCTTCCAGGTTTGTTCATGAGCTGATCTAGCCGGCTCCATCATTCTGGCACCCATGGGAGCGTCATGGCCGGTCCCAATGGTCACGTGTTTCCCTTCCTTATATTTTAACTTCCTTTGGGTTTATAGAACGGTAGCTTCACATTGCAGCGCACCATTCTCAAGGACGCATCATGCAGACTCTAGACTACCTACGGAGGTGTTCTCGGGGCTGGCGTTTCTGATAGTATGCATGCTTCACACTATCCAAACATCTACCTAGCAGCCGCGAGAATGCACCCCAAGACTGCAGTGTGAATCCGCCCTTAAGACTCCACAATTTTAGTTCTTATTGACCTGGCGATGCAGAAAAAAAAAAGATGATACATACTTGGAGAAGAGGGTCCAGTGAGCTCTGCAACTTCAGTGGTAGGACATGGCAGGGTAGATTGAGGAGGTTGAGAAGAGGGTCCAGGGAGCTCTGCGTCTGCTGGCACTGAGCTGGGCACTGTGGCGTCTGAATTTGGAGGAGGGGAGGGATCTCCAAGTATCCTATCATAATCTGAAACGTATATCAAGAGTATATGTAATGTACGATTAAACTTTTTAGTAGATGATTCATGAAGAGTGAGTGCAAGACTGGAATAAACATGCATGAAGTCTGTTAAGTAAATAGTGTCATAAATAAAAACAGATAATTAACTGTTAATTTCTCTAAACATTCATTAACGTGGTAAAAAAAACATACATGCATGTGAACATAATACGAGGAATAGCTAGGGGGTGAGGTTAAGTTTGAACATGCCAGTTACTCCACAATTTGGGACAGTGTGTGAATTGTTGTTCAGGCTTTTAGAGATGGCTTGGTCAGCATTAACTCATATAGGTGTCCAGGAGAGGGTGGATAGCAAAATGGTAAATGGTGTATTTATATAGCGCTTTTAATCCAAAGCGCTTTACATAGATTGTGCATTACATTCACCCATTCACACACATATTCATACACCGGTGGCGGAGGAAACCATGCAAGGCACCAACCAGCTCACCAGGAGCAATGTGGGGTTCAGAGTCTTGCCCAAGGACCCTTCGACATTAACTCAGGGGGAGCCCAGATTCGAACTGGGAACCCTTCGGGATTTATACCCTTCGTGCTCTAATACCAGTTTCTCTACCCCTGAGCTATGCTGCCCCACAAGATTAATTGAGCTATGCCGCAATTAATCTTGTCTTGAATGTAGTGAATTGCCATGGCTTTGTTGCCTTGTAGGATAAATGTTTAGACCTGAAATGTGGGTGAATGAACATTTCATCATTATTTTGAAGGCAGAGGTTGACACTAAGGGTTGCCCATCTTCCCTTGGCAGGAAAAACAATAAATTCAGGCAGGAGGAGTTTGCATTCAGGTTGCCAGACTGGGCAAGTGCAGATTTGAGAGGGGACGCTAAACACAACACCAAATAAACACCAGAGCGCCCCGTCTTCTGGTCTGTGGAATGTAAAATAAGAGCACTGTAGAACAAAGTGCCATTTTTACTGTTGCTAAACTTAAAACTACAACGTAAAAATTAAATAACTGTCCAATCCATAGTCATAGCTATGTAGGTATAGGTTATTTGGCATACTAAAAATGAGGTACGACATTTTCTTTACCACACAAAAGATTGAACATAATTTAGTGGACGATTTACTTTTCGTGAAAGTGCACATGACCTTCGAGCAGGTTGAAAAATGACCTGCACTTGCTCGGCGGGCGAGTGCCAATGAGACCTTAGTGTAGAAGGCTCAGTGAACATGCTGTACAGCAAAAAATAGACAATCTTCTACAAACTCTGACAACAATAACTTGTATCTGCTAAATCTACTATTTTTGCCTGACGGAACAAATTTGACAAAACATTCCAGGCCAAACTTCCACACTCAATTGTTGCCCATTATACTTGTATGGTAGATTTTGCTATAACATTTGACCATATGACGGCATACTCCAAAATATCAATTCCTAAAACGCAATTAGCCTTACGTGTAATCATGTGGGTATAGGCATTCTTCATCCTATTTATGTAGCCCTTCATTGGATTCCCTGCTCCACGGCCCAGGCTGGTGATCACATCGCAAACAAGTTTGCCTTTGACGGGTTTCGCAATAAACAAAACCGGCTGGTATCCAATTTCTTCAAGCTTTTGAAGATGCTACACACACACAAACACACACACACACACACACACACACACACACACACACACACACACACACACACACACAGTTAACATTGACAGGCAGTGATAATATAATGAATACAAACTACACTTGTCTTGTCATTGATTGAAAAGCTCCACTGGCTGTCAGTCTGTCACATCACACTTTTGCACTACTCTTCTCCGCCACCATTGGCCCTATCCTTGGATGGCAAATCACAACCTCCACTGCTCATTTCTCACATGGCCCTCTTCTAGCGCCACCATCACGGACATTTTTTTGCAGACACATTTTTGGACACTGCTGCTCCTACAGATTTTGGCCTAAAATCACGCAAAGCGGTACACAGTATCTCTACAGTCATGTCATAAACATGGATGGCATTTCCCATATTCCTTCCTGATTGGCTACCATTGCCTTCTAAAATTGCCTTCGCTTATCTCCCAATTAGGGAGTCTTACTGGTTGCACTTTACAGGTAATTACCTTCCTTCAAGCATTTAATCTTTTGTCTAAACTACTCACAAACAAGGAGGGTGAACAGAGGCAAAAGAGCCAAATAAGTGTGATACAAACAGTCACACAACACTGATCATAGTGCTGCCATTTTTCGGGTTATTAGATGTAACAATTAAGTGTTAACGGCTATACTAAAAACGTGTGACCAACGATCCAAGATAGCGCCACGTATGGCTGCTTTGTTTTGCACTCTTCAGGTCCTCTCAGTCAATGCAGAATTGCAGATTTCTACTAACAGTATACTGCTGCACTGTCAAAACAAATTAAGTTTTACTCTTCTGTACCTGTACACAAGATGTAACAATAAAGTCTACCTTGAACCCTGAACCTTGTGTTATAACTGGTCACAAAGTTGAAGTTTTCGGATGGCAGTTTTTTAAGCCTCTATATATCCACACACTGTCTATATATAGCCGTTTAAATAATGTTTCAAAGACTCGGCTGAGCTTAGCCAAAAAAAAAAGTTCAGTTTTATAACCTTGTTTTAGACTGTCATCTAAATGCGAACAATGGCTCACTTCGCATGTTTGTTCATCAATACAGACTACCAATCAACTAAATGAAACACATTATTTCCTTTCAAAATGAAATAAATAAAATAGGCCCACCTGACAAGCATTTTTTAGCACACGGCTATTGTTTCTGTGTTTGTTGGTGTTTGGTCCATAGTTGGCCTGCAATGGAGCTCCCTTCTGTTGTTCTTTTGGCGTCATGAAAACGCAGTAGCAAGTCTGACAGGTTCGCATCTTGGCCTGGTTCAGAGCTCCGCATTGCGGGCAGGGCTTGAAGATGGGCTTTGTCATGGCTTAGGGAGAAAAATAAGAGTTTGATGCATAAGTAAAACAAGCTGTGCTTAATTCATACTCATTGTATGATGGGGTTGCATAGAAAAAGTGCATATATTCAAAAGAGCAATTTCACCAAGACTGGAAAAGCCTTTTACCCTTAAGACACTAACATGAAATGTTCACAAGAGAATTTGAGGTTGGAGGCTAGCTGCCTTTAGTTTATGTCAGAACAACCACATTCAGGCCTTATCTCCCTCTCTGGGTCCAGGAATTTTGGGGAGATGAAAGGTGACCCATATCAGTAAAGTGCAAGCTAGATGCAACTTGGCAGACACATCTGGAGCAGTGGGTCTCATTTGGGGAACACCTGGGGGACCCCCAGGTGAGTCCCCCAATGATGACAACTCACAAGCTTATATATCTGCCATATTCACTAGTAATCTGTGTAACTGAGTCAAACTGAGCTGAACGCTTCGGCTCATCCAATAACAAGTGCTTTTTAAGATGATGGTGGTGTTGGAGAGGGGGGGCGGGGGTCACAAGTTTAAAATATTATTAGCTTGGGTGGGCGTTCCCCAGTTCAGCTATGATTAGTTTGGGTGAGGGGGTACCCAGTTCAAATGTTATGTTGTGTGGGGGTCCCCCCCATTATGAAAAAGGTTGAAAACCTCTGATAGGACCCCCATCGCAAAATATTTTGTTCCAGGCACCAACCAGATTTTGGTCAATTCTGCATCTAGCTTAAGGCCCATTCCCACTGGGCCAGATAACAGATATCTGGAGATATTTCTCCAGATATTTTTCCATTCAAAGTGGATGGTAGATACAGATAAAAAATATCTACCACAGATATTTGCCACAGATACTTTTATCTGTGGCAAAACATTTTTTTATCTGTATCTACCATCCACTTTGCATGGAGAAATATCTGGAGAAATATCTCCAGATATCTGTTATCTGGCCCAGTGGGAATGGGCCTTTAAGGCCACAGACCCGTTGTGAAACGAGGTTGGGTCGACTTTGTTTTAGGTCGACCTTTCCTGCTACCCTGGCTGAGATTCACTGTTTGATATAGGCTACTGTACTATATATACTATATACTGTAGCCCCAATTACATATTACAGATAGTATTACAGATACTAAAGAAAGCTAAAGCAAGGCAGAAAAAGCAGAAGATCTCAAACACAGACAACGCATGTAAAACTGAGATAATCTTCAATTGAAAATTAACTAGAAAGTGTTAGTTTAGAAATCTCCAAACTTCAACAATATTCAGGATCTTAAACCTTAACAGACAGTAGATTGGATCCAATGGATGTTCTCCACCACACCAACGAAAACTGTGTTGAACGTGTTGCTTGTTGTTTATGTGGACTGGGTCCATCACAATGAGCACATTAAAGTGATTAAACACTAATATAGCCCAAAAAACACATGTTTGTCGGAATTAGCCGTGTTTATTTCAAGAACATGCAAAAATATCATCTTACCTTCTACAAAACAGCAAAAATAGACTACCAGGTGATATTCACACTCTGCGTGATGAGCAACTTGTGTCTGATCGTCATGTGACCTCCTCTACTCAGTTCCCAATTGGCTGATAAGTCAATTGGCCCTGTGAACGCTCTCTCTCTCTCTCTCTGTGTGTGTGTGTGTGTGTGTGTGTGTGTGTGTGTGTGTACGCGCGCACGCGCGCGCGCGTGTGCGTGTGTGTGTGTGTGTGTGTGTGTGTGTGTGTGCACGCGCAATGTTTTGTATCTAACATAGGCCTAATTAAAGTAAACCTATTAATTTACTGTATAGGCCTACTATTGGTATTGGTGACAATAAAGAAACCAACACAATGTGGCTTCTACTTATGATTTTTTTTTTTTTTTGCATCAAATGCAACTACATCTTTGAAAATTGAAGTGACACCAGGTGGGTCATATTGGAAAGCAAAGGCAATAGTCATATAGGTGGGCCGCAATTACAAATGTCAGGGGGCCACACTAGTCAACTACAGCTCCCCGAAATCATTTTTTTGCAAAATACATTGAATGTTTGAGAACCTCTGATATAAATACTGAACAAATTGTCGATGGCCTTGTGACCCAGTTTTCCCCAAGGGCCCCTGAGAATCAACGGCCACTGGGCCACAGCCTTGATAGATAGATAGTTTATTTTGGTCATTTTTCATTTTGATTTACAATATCATTTCATTTCATTTGTACTCATTTCATATTAGTAGAGGTGGCGCATACACAAACTTTAGAAGGCAATCTTAGCCAATCAATGGGACAGATGCATGTTGATGAGATGACTTTAGAGCAGGGGTCTTCAACAGGGGGTCCGGGACCCACAGGGGTCCTTAGAGTTACTCCAGGGGATCCTCCAAATCTTTGTGTGATAGAACTATTAAGCACTTGAACCCTAGTGTCCATATTCTGAGAACTTTTGGCAAAAAAATAGCCAATCTACAAGCCTCGCGCTGCGAGGCGTTGTGAGCTTAGATCGGCTATTTTTGGCAAAGAGGTTTGATGTAGAGGGGAAAAAGAGCAGACATACATAGTGAAAGGTCAAGTTTATTAACACATTGGCCGCCATTTTAACATTGACTGTATGGCTCTCCTGCCATTTTGTTTAATAAAAAAAATTATATATTCTTTTTATATTGACAATTTTCCTAAATTCTGTATTTTTTCGACAATGTCATACAGTACCTGAAATGAAACAGGACAACCTCTAGTCTCACCAAAAAATAAAATAAATAAATAAAAAGCTTTTTTTTCTATAGTTGCAGCCATCTCAAAATAGCCATTTTTGACCAAAATCCAGCTATAATTGAAAAAACTGGAGATATTGACCTTTTTGTGATCGATCACTTTTCAAGTGGATTATCAGATAAGTGTACTAATGTAATTATGTAATAGGATTTCTTTTTTTTTTTTGAATTTTCTGTTTAGAAAAATGCAGAGAAACATATTTTTATTGGCTATGTCTGACCATACACTCAGCAATTTCACATACTATATTGCAGTATAATGTGAGTATTTATGTGAGCCCCCACTTGGGGGCGCTTTCTCTCTGTCTCTATGTGTCTCGGATGGTTTTTGATCTGTACAGGTGCACACACACAAATAGACATCAAAGGGGGCATGAGTCTTTTTTCTAACATATATTTTTTTGAAAATAGCAGATCTACAAGCTCTACAAGCTCAACACATCGCTCTGTGACACATTGAGAGCTTGTAGAGCTTGTAGATCTGCTATTTTCACATTCTAGGACATAGTTAGAAAAATGTCCCCCCTGCCCCTAAAAAATCCTCTGCACTGCCCTGCTAAACGTCTTTGCTAACGAGGCAAGTAGTTGATCTCTGTTGCGTCTTTTGAGGCTTCATCGACAGTAGTTGTTTGTTTTTTGGGGGGAGCGTGGGACCGGCTGGTTCCCTGAGAAGTGTTGGCTGGAGACCAGGGTAGTGAGAGGACGGGGACCCCCTTCGTGATCGCCAGGGACCACTTCATTTGTCTCTGACAACTGGATGTCGTGTGAATTTATGTAACAAATGATCGATTGATTTTATAACTCATGTAACAGTTGATTATCGTGTTCCCACTGCTCTGCCTCTGCGGAGTGAAGCGTTGGGCCCGCGGACCCCCTATTGGTTCCGTTAGAAAGGCGACCAGGGACCCCCCTTTGCAAAGGACTGCTTGTGGACTAACATACCATTACAAAAAAATATATTATAGCCTGGATATATGGATTATAAACCTTGGTGTGGATTCTAATCAACCATCATCATTCTCAGGTATGTTTTAGAAGCATTTATATGGCGAATTGGCGATATTTTTTTTGTGTCTTGAGAGAGAGAGAGAGAGAGAGAGAGAGAGAGAGAGAGAGAGAGAGATAGGCAGATCTCTGATAGCACTATTTCTTTATGGGACTGTGTGCTGATCAGGGGGACCACTGAAACAGACACAGTGGTCCGTGGATCAGCCAGCTAAGAGATGTACACACACACACACACACACACACACACACACACACACACACACACACACACACACACACACACACACACACACACACACACACACACACACACACACAGCTGTTCTAACACTTTTTTTCTTCTCTTTTTTTTCCCGGCTGCCAGCCTTGTGTACTCAAATGCGTCACTTTGCCAGTTCACTGTGCGTTATGGGGAGATTTATACATTTGTATTGCAATTTATACATTATTACAGTCTTTTTTTCAAACACACTTACTTTGATGTGTGATATTTTTGGTTCCCAAGGCTCAAAATTTGTCACGGGCTGGGGAAGAGTGTAATTAAACATTACATTATATAAAAGCAAATTCTCGGGACTATCGGGCCTGGCGGGGAACGACATTGGGATTTTCTCGGGACTATCGGGGGAGACGGGGAATGAGTTAAGTATTGACGGTTCAAGTGGTTAAAAAAACACACATGAATCCACACATGAATTGACATGAATCCAAAATACACTGATTATTGTGCTGTCAAACGATGAAATGATATGGAATCTATGAAAAGGATGTGGGGGTCCCTGCTTCATCTCTCTCTCCACTAAGGGGTCCTTGGCCTGAAAACGGTGAAGACCCCTGCTTTAGAGATAGGCTACTGTGTACCGCTTTGCATGATCATAGGCCAATATCTTTAGGAGCAGTGTCCAAAAATGTGATTTGCAAAAATCTGCCTCATGGTGATTGTGAGTTGCCATCCAAGTTTGGCATCGATAGGGGCAACGGTTCTGGAGATGATAGTAGCGCCAAATGTGTGACGTGGCGTGGCGTGACATGACGTGACGACAGACAGACAGACACAGACAGACAGACAGACTGACAAACAGACAGACAGCCAGTGTAACTTGCGACCTGGTGGTCGCAATGAAACAGATTAGTTGAAGATGGTATTTGGATCTGTGCTAGCTTATGCCCAACACAATGCAGCTCAATGGCATTCACCAGAGAAGGCCGGATATGGGTCCTACAGCTCATTAATCCGAAACTGGTGAATGCTAACCTACTGAATTCTAACCCTAAACCTAATCCTAACTCTAACCCTAAACCTAACCCTAACGCTAGCTTTCGGACTTGGGGGCAGTCCCCGCTGAATTTGGCAGGTCCACCATTGCCTCCTTGTTCTTTTCATAGATGACATCAGGTTCACGATGACCAAATGTCACAGTCATGAAAGAGTCTGGTGTGACTGGTTTGTCGCTATTCAGTGATCTTACCTCCATGTCATAGTGTGCAGTACCATGACTGTTGTTGGCCTACATATGGCCAGGGAATTTCACCAGAGGAAATTCTCACAATCACTAAGGAGTGTCCACCCAGGTAACGAGTGTGTACACAATTCATGGAATGACAAAAAATTGATGCCATCAACTGTCCCTCTTGTTCCCCTGACCTTTGGGTGCAGACAAGCGACAGGCATATGAGGGGATCTGACGATTTGGAAGTGAGAACAAAAATAATCAGATTGGATTTGTTTTATCCATTTTCATTATAGATGTGATAGGAAGGACTTGAAAGACATCGAACTACAAAATGCAGATGCCCTCTACACGCTTACAATGTATGTTCATTGTTGGGAATATTATCCAGGGAGAGTACTAAGTTAATGTTATTACTCCTTTACAAAAGCAATAATAATTATAATATATTATACATTTGACTTAGCATTGAGTAATACTTATCTAAAAGCTATCAAAACACTGCATATTAACATGTTATCTTGTGGATCTGTTTCCCCCCCCCATTTTCCATTGTGCCTACATACCATGGTGCTTCACACTGGGACTGGGGTCCTCTACACAGCAGGAGAGATGGAGGGCTCATAGACAAATCATGCATAAAACACACCTTGGTCTAAAATGAATACTGTTCATTGTAATGCAGTAATAATGCAGTAATAACGCATTGTCTTGGTCAAATCAATATGCAATACTAATAAGGTTTTGGCAATAGTAATAGGTTGCAGTAGAAAAAGTAATTATTACATATATATATACAAACAATATTACCGCCCGACACTGGCTGTGTGTTGGTTTCTTTATTGAGAAAACAATGTTGCACATTAAGCAAATAATTTGGCACCTCACCAGAATCATTTGGGTACCCTGGGCCCTTACCCTGACTCACTGGTTGAGAACCAGTGTTACTGTACTTATAACTGTATATAACTAACTAATGTACATAAAGGTAAGATCTGGATAGTAGTTATACACTAAAATGTTTTGAGTCTTAGATTTAGAAACATCTAATCCTGAAAATATATGTTGTTACTGACTACATATATTCATTCCTATAGTTATGTTGGCACTGTACATATATGCTTACCCTGCTAGTTAGTTGAAGGCCTGCTGACACTGTACATACATAAATTCTCATATTGCTGATGGTTGCCTGCATGTATCATCATACAGACATTGTTGTACTGTATTCATAGGCAATAGTTTGATAATCTATTGTATTTGTATACAATGTTTATTTAGTGTTCTTATCCATTTTGATTTTAGCCTTTCAAAAACATTTACATCTAGAGAATGAAGATTAATGTGGTGTCCCCTTGGAATGTAAATCTTGGACAAAACCTTGTTTGCAATAAGAATTTATTCAACATAGAGAAGCAGATCAAGAGAAATGTTTACTTAATTTCCAATCACCACCCATATGCCATCAAATGGTGTGACTCCCAATCCTCATTTCAAACTTCAATGAGATTTACATTTTATACAGGAGATGTAGCCTGGCACACAGTATTTTTCTGCACATGCACTTATAGATCTTGAAGCATAATTGTGATTACGTGGTTAGTGTGTGTATGCACATTTAGAACCCATTTACACAGGAAGCTAAATCCGGCCTCAATCAGATCTTGTGCCACATCAAGGTTGGAATCCAATTAGTTTAATAGCAAATTCTAAATGTAAACTGGTAGGGATGGGTATCGTTCACCTTTTTATCGATATACCTTTTTCATTCCAGGGAATCGATACGATGCCTTTTTTGATTTTTTGAATTTTCGATATTTTTTATTTATTATTATTATTATTATTATTTGCCTTTTTCTATGGCCTATTTTATAGACGTTGGATCATTATAATGATAATAAACATTATAGGCTATTCTCTGCCATTTTCACAGTAACGAGTGGAGCCTACTAAAGCAGTCATTAAACTTTCAGTAGCCCAACTGTTACAAATGCGACCGGCAAGGGGTGCATTCAAAAGTATCGAAACAAGGTATCGTTCGTTTTTACGTGAACCGATACTAGATAGTATCAACGTCAGTGAATCGATACCATTAAAAGTATCGCTGACGATACCCAACCCTCTGAACTGGTCACATGGAATGTGATTTTTACAAATGTGAACTGAGCCACATAAAGGCGTTTTCAGATCTGATTTGTCTTAGTGTGATCAGAGTTTGGGTTGACACTCTGAACACACAGATCCAATCTGGTCACTTGAACAGTGAACAGTCAAGGCAAAAGATAGGGTTTGAGAAATAAATCAGATCTAGCCTAACCTTCCTTCTATCTGGCTAATAGACATGAAACACACTTCACATATGCTACCCTGACTGTAAGCTGAAGGCCTGCTGACACTGTATTTGATGATGGTAGTATACAATTATTTGTACTGTACAATCTTTTGCTAGGAGGGTAGATACACCTGTAGAGTAGACGTTTAGTTTGCTGCTGCAGAACCAAGCCTAAATAAGCCAGACATTTTCGTGTTGCACATTTGAACTAAATACCATATTCTCGATCTCAACTCTCGATTCCTATACCAAGCGATCATCTCAAAAGCAAAGATAGTGCTAAAATTTGGGAAAATAAGGCAAAACAAAACTAAAGCAACCCACAATATGAATACTAGATGACTCAGGGCAACATGCCCTATTGCGCCAATTCTTGGCCATATTGGACCAGTTACCCATATATGGAGACACCTACCATGTATGGAGATCAATGTACTATATATGGATGGAGATATGCTGTGAGAGCCCAAACATGCTTACTCAGTTACACATACACTTACATGTCCATAAATGAAGATCCCCGTCTGTAAAAACAGCCACACAGATATGGGCTGTTTTGGCCTTCTGTCTTGGCCATATATGGATTCTGTCAGTGTGGTATGTCAAATATGGGCATACCCATATGAAGTCCTGTTAGATATGGGCTTAGTATTGAGGGAACTCCATATATGGGCATAAAGGGGATTATGTTAGTGACAGCACAGTTAAGCCAGAGTGTGATGTCAAAAACCCATTCTGTAATTTGGTTCCCCTCACATCAGTGACATCAGAGCATGATGTCAGAGCGACAAACCCATTGAACCACAGTGTCAGGCGTGACAGACAGATACACACACATACGGACAAGCTGTGACCGTTCACATACTAATCTGCGACCTACGGTCGCAATAAGCCACTTCACAGGAAGAGCTGATGTCGCTTATGAGTAGATCTGGCAACACACTGACGCACACAAAACAGCGCAAAACATATGTTCTTTTGGCTGACTACAGTTTGTGCTTTGGACTAAATTCCGCAGACAGTCAGCCTGAATGAGTTTGAAAGAGTCATCCATCCATCTTCAAATGCTTATCTGGAATCGGCTCGCAAAGGTAACAGTTCCAACAGAGTTCCATATCGTGAGCAACTTCATCCACTCCCTCTGGGGGTATTCCAAGGCATTCACGGGCCAGTCTCTTGTAGTCTTTTGGGTGTGGAGTCACTCACCACACACTTCAAAATCAGAGTCTGAACCTTCGGACTCAGAACTAAAGTACTCCAGTTCATCCCAATTGTCCACTGGGTCCACCAAGTCATCCGTCGTTGTTGACATAACATCAATGTACAGTTTCCTCACACGCCCCTTGAGATCTCTCAGGTCCCTCTCTCTTCTGCGGATGAGGCACGTGAGACCCCTCTTTGCGTCCTCCGGTAGATGTCCTAAAAAAAAGGAACAATGTGTCACTATAGAAACTACAGAAGAAACACCATAATCATAAGCAGGAAGTGTACATTTACATCGACACATGCCTTCAGCCTGGAGAGAAACATCTGACAAAACACTGGCTCGGGCCTGGAAGACATCCCAGTGCTGTCTCATCTCTCTCAGAAGGATGGACTTCTCTTCTTTAAGCCTACGAACTGCCATGTACTTTGTGAAGACTTCTCTCTTGGTATTGTAATCAACAGACCCTGTGAAACATACAGAGATGGAAGGTTGAGATCACTGTGCAAAGATTGTAGATATACGGTACACTATAACAACAATAGGGAAGAATACATTTAGACCCATTTAGACCTTGTGTTTCTTATCTCACCAGGGGAATGTGTTCTGAACAGGACTTACAGAGCCAATGGATTAAACACCAAATGTTAAACAAATAAAGCAGATCTATCTACTACAATCCACAATGTGTCAGAGGTTTAAGACGTGGCTAAATGCATACCACTTTCTGGAATTTGCCACGGCCAGGGTTTGTGGTTGGACCCCAGGATATCATCCAAGCAGAGTTTTCTTTCCGGAACCAGGTCATTGTACTTCTCCACCATGACCATCAAAGCCTTTTTGTCTTGTTCTAGTTTACGGCGGATCCTGTGCCGTCCTTTGTTGCTGTCTGAAAAAAAAATAATAAAAAACATTTTATGGCTGTGTTCACGCAGACACTTGGTTATGGCTATGGGTGTCTTTGGGTGTCGTTCTCCTGCTATACCATCAACATGTGGAACGCCCTTCCACAAGCCCTAAAGGAGAGCAAATCCATAGCCTCCTTCAAAATTGGTATGAAAAATCACCTTCAGACAGCTGCTACCCGTGACTTGAAACCCACTTCATTCCAATTGAAAACCATTACAAAAAACATAGACATGGACATAATCTAATGTAGGTGTGAACCCAGCCTAATACAAGAGGTCTATGAACCTGGTGTAACTCTGTTGCACGTCTTATGTTAGGAGGCAGTAACTCTGCCTCAGAAGTTGCAGTTTAAAAAACAAAAAATCATTTATGCCCTAGTGTGTGTGCTAATTTTCTGTGCATTTTCAGCACTTCCATGTTTGTAAACAGCAGTACTTTATGCTACTATATGTACATTGTAATAGCAATAGAAATGTTTGGGACTGTTGTCAGAATAGATCTAAAATGTTAATATACCATGTTCTTCATAGATGCGGCCTAGGGTGGATCTTAAATGACCTTTTTTTGATTTTCTTGAGTCTCACCCCCCAATTATGTTCCAATGTACAAAAAAATGCTTTGGTTAAAATTTGGTTGAATTTCAAGCATATTTAGAGGTAGCTCAATCAAGTCAAAGATTGTACATTTTATTGGTCAAAATCGAATTTTTTTAATGTGTTATACATTACACATTATTCTTATACTAAGCACAGAAATTATATTTTTTAAGCTTACAAATCTAAACACAAATCTGATTACATGTTTGTCATATGTCAAACCAGAATTAATGTATTGTAGGAAATAGCAAAGCAAAGAATTACATTTTCATTTAACGTGCACAATGACATGTCTTTATTGCACACTCTTCAATCATACTCACAACAAGCACACAGCCCCACTTCCTTGATTACCCCAAAAAAAAAACGAAAGTCACTGCAGTATAGTAATTCAGTAGTTACTGATCAATTAAAGTTTGTTTACGGCTATCGGGATACTTGTGCCGATGGTTCTGCACAATTTGCAGCACGTATTGGAGTTGGGACTCATCTTTAGTAATGAGACCACAATATTCTTGTATTAGGGCAACCCCACGCTCTGCATGATCATTGACAACATTCATCGCCTTCACTACAGCCAGAGCTTCTTGGTAGTCCACCCTGGGCTCCCACTCATCGGGCTCAACGTCAAGGAAGTCACCTGGGAGATCCATCATTTTGAAAAGCACTTCAATGTTCTTCCTTGCAATTGTTCCAAGGTCAACAGTAATTATCTTCATATGCCCCTGTTCATGATCTTCATTTCCATCTTTCATGGCTCTCACCATCAGCCTCTTCGTTTGCACGCTCACTTGACTGTCAAACAATGCAAGTCCGACGATCTCTGGAGCCAAATACCATAAGTGATTGGAAAACTTTTGAGAAGCAGCTTTAGACACCTCAGCATTTATTGATGAATATTCCAGCAACAATTTTAACAGCTGCCAAGTCATTTAGTGGAGCGCTGACAGCAACAGGTGCCATCATCCATGCCTATGATGCCTTCACATAATTGTAAACTGCAAAAATGCACAAATCCATGCATGCTTTTTCTTCCCTGAAGGTCAGTTTGAATTGGCCATGAAACATCCAGATCTTCATACAATAAATAACCTTTGCCATCCAACGGGCATGATGGGTAGCTCCTGGAGCTCTGAACCGGATACCTCGAGCAGCGAGGTATCCGGTTCATCAATAAATGCTGAGGTGTCTAAAGCTGCTTCTCAAAGGTTTTCCAATCACTTATGGTGAACAGGGGCATATGAAGAGAATTACTGTTGACCTTGGAACAATTGCAAGGAAGAACATTGAAGATTTTTTCCAAGGTGCTTTGAGTGGGAGCCCAGGGAGGACTACCAAGAAGCTCTGGCTGTAGTGAAGGCGATGCATGTTGTCAATGATCATGCAGAGCGTGGGGTTGACCTAATACAAGAATATTGTGGTCTCATTACTAAAGATGAGTCCCAACTCCAATACTTGCTGCAAATTGTGCAGGACTATCGGCACAAGTATCCCGATAGCCGTAAACAAACTTTAATTGATCTGTACTGTAACTACTGAATTACTATACTGCAGTGACTTTCAGGGGTTTTGGGGGTAAACAAGGAAGTGGGGCTGTGTGCTTGTTGTGTGTTGAAGAGTATGATTGAAGAGTGTGCAATAAAGACATGTCATTGTGCACGTTAAATGAAAAATTGCAAATTGTCATTCTTTGCTTTGCTATTTCCTACAATACATTAATTCTGGTTTGACATATGACAAACATGTAATCAGATTTGTGTTTAGATTTGTAAGCTTAAAAAATATAATTTCTGTGCTTAGTATAAGAATAATGTGTAATGTATAACTTAAATGTGCCTGCAGTGCAATTCGATTTTGACCAATAAAATGTACAATCTTTGACTTGATTGAGCTACCTCTAAATATGCTTGAAATTCAACCAAATTTTAACCAAAGCATTTTTTGTACATTGGAACACAATTGGGGGGTGAGACTCAAGAAAATCAAAAAAAGGTAATTTAAGATCCACCCTAATTCGGCCCTTCCTGGTCTTGATGCTGCTAGTGAGGGCCTCAATCTTTTGGGACAAAGCCTGCAGTGTGCCTGGAGGATGTTCAGACTCTCCTTAAAAACATTAAGAACGGAGTCAATTTAATTGAAAAAAGGAATAAAATATTCATATTTACTTGCGCCAGCATAACTGAATTCGGTGTCTGTGTATGCCTGTAGCCAAATACGGACCAGCATTCCAGACAACGTTCCCATCAACAGCCAATGAGGGTCTAGCATTCTTGTTGACATCACCAACAACAAGTTTGTCCTGATATATATAAATTACAAAGCGCACGTTGGCACCTCGACAGAGTAATATCACACTTAACAACATAACAAACAACACAAGCTACAAGCTCTGCAATGTGTCATTCGCTGTGTGTTGTTGTCCTCCATGTACTTGTGTGCTCTGCTAGCTAAAAATAGGCCATACATGGCTACGAGTGCACATTGTGCAAGTTGGCACCTCAACAGAGTGCAGTCTAGTTTATCATCATGTTTATCATGTTCTTACCAGCTGCCCAATCCTTTATGTCTTTCACATAGTCTTCAATATTCTCCTCTCGGAGTTGAAGCCGTGCTTTCATGTTGTCAAGGTCTGCCAGGGTGTTTTTTAATGCTCTCAAAGTCTGAAATTACAAGCAAAACAAAGTCCTTCCAATGTGTATTTTATGACAGAAACTCAAGTCATCATATGATTGTTTTACATCATGCAAAGTACACAGCATGACTACATGAAACAACAGTTTCTACCTTGTGGTATCTTTGGGAGAGAGCATTGGCCATGTTGTCAAATTTATTTCGGTTCCATCTCATGGACAAAAGGGTCAGCATGTCACTGCGACCTGCAAGTACACATAGAGGAGTTCTAGAAAAATTCTCATTATCATAATGTCACTCGACTATATCCAAATGTACAAGTACACTGCACCTTCTTTTGACATGTGCTTAGTCGTTACAGCTATCCTGGAGAGAAATGCGTTTGTTTGTTCCACTTCTTCTCCCAGCGTGGATCCTGTGCCATCCTGATATGCACCGCTCCATTTCACCTGAATTCACAATAAATTTGTTCACATTAGAGATTTACAAAAGTTTGGAAGTAGGAGAAATTCATTTTTGTGCATCATTCCCATCGTATTGTTATTTCACACACATTCATATGCCGATGGCAGAGGAAACCATATTATAGTTAGTTCAGTGGCGGTACAAGTTGAGTTAAAAAGCGTAAGGTAGGTGAAGGGACAGATCCATGTTGATGAGATGAGTGTAGACATACTGTGTACCGATTTGCGTGATTTTAGGGCAAAAATTGTAGGAGCAGTGTCCAAAAATGTGTTTTGCAAGAATCGGCCTCATGGTGGCGCTAGAAGAGGGCCATGTGAGAATTGGTGGAGGGTGTGGTTTGGCAGGCAAGGAGTGTGTGTGCAAAATTTGGCATGGATCGGGGCAACGGTTGCGGAGATATGAGCAGGGCAAAAGTGTGACGTGACGTGACATGACGTGACAGACGGACGGACTGACTGACAGACAGGCGGTGGAGGTTTTGATAGTAAGTGCGACCTGACAGTCGCAATTACAAGCCAACATGTTTCGAACCACTGGCACTGATTATACACCCGCCCTCTCCTCATTTACTTTTTTGATTACTCAGATCGCTCCTCTGTTTTCACACACTGGTACGTGATTGTCAGATCATTTATAGGATGGACCATTATCTTATAATAATGTATTGTTTACCTCACATTTATAATTATGCCCTTTAGCATGTAGCGTGCTTAAACATGGCTTCATGGTCAGAAGGGGCTGGAGCTCTGGACACTCTGCAGACACCTTTTTGAGGTATGGCCAGTATTTACAGACCACATCCATATAAAAGAATTCAATGTCATGCTTGGCAGCCAGTTGTTTCTGAAGAAACATGGGGTATGCATAGATTTCGCCCCTAAACATGCTTAAGGCCGCCAGTAAGACACCGTGTCTGCAGACAGCCAGTTCAAGCCCCTCCTCGTCCAATTTACTCCTGGACCGTTCCGCTGTTTCTCTGCCTGCAGTCCACTCCCCACCACAAACAGCCTTGCCAGGGACCTACATGGAATAAAATCAAATAAATAAAAATAAAGAAAATAATAACAGACATAATATATAACAAACAAGATTAGTGCAAGTTATTTTTAAAGCAGGTAGATGTCACAAAAATACTTGTCACTACTTAACCACTTGACTCCAAGGATCTGTAATCTGGGCAAAGTTTTGCTGAAGGCAGTAAATCGTCAAACTCAGGGCAAAGACTAGGGACTAGTGTAGCCCTGACTAGTGTAGCCCTAAGGGACTACACTAAATATCGAATGGGAATTTAAGTGGTTAAATTGACAATGCAAATGATTTACTTAATCAGAGAGAAGAGCAAATCGGAAATTACATGTTTGACTTTGCTGTGTATATTTTGGACAAATCCGGCCACATCATCCACACTGGCGATGAATAAACCATTGAAGATGCCTTGCTCCTTGGATCTAAAAGAAAAGTTAAATTTAAGATGTTGTACACAATGCCACTGTGGAAAATACATGATGTTTTTTGCCTTTCCTTGATATCAACAGTGTGGATTTGTACTATACCTTGCTGTATTTCTAAACCGGTAATGCTTGCGGTTTCCATCGACAGAGACCGCAAGCATGGATGGAGTGCAGGCTGGGCAGCAATATGGTTCCTCTTTACAGAGGGTATCGATTTCAAAACGAACAGCAGCCCATTCAAAGAAGCTTTTATGGAAGCTGTCGCATGAAATTTTCCCAGTCTAGAAAAACAACAGCAGAGCAGAAATAAAAACAATGGTTTAACAGAAACGTTCATATCCAAATACTAATCTTTTCACAATACTTGAAGTGCAGAGCAAAGAAATTAGTACTTACACGGCCAAAGTGCTCAGTCCTTTTGTCAAGCATTTTTAAAAATGCTTTCAACGGACAGCCCTGGTGACGCCATCTTCAGGTCCTCGAACGTGGTAAACAAGTCTGCAGCATAAATTGTTGCAAATTTGTGTGTAGCGGGCCAGTAGCCGTTTCTCACAAGCTCCTCCACTCCTGCTTCCCAGGTGTTCTGGCATCCCTCACACATCAGCAGTGGCATGCTGAGATGATACCGTCCTGCAAATAACAGACACTGTAATGTTCCAACTACCATAGAAATTACATCACTAATGACGGTTGACCAAGTAGAGAAGATGAAATGCTTTATGTAAAGTAATTACCATTTATTGAGACAAAAGTAACGTCCTTCCCTTTGAGCACCTTCAAACGCTCTTGTGGACAACCACAAATTTGGGCTGGGATCTCAATGGGCAGGAATCGCACTAAAAGAGAGTTACAATTAATTAATTATTAGGAAAATCACATAGCAGTCGAAGGTCCCTTTACTAGTTATCTGTGTTATATCATTCAATTAACTATTGTATTTTAAGTAATGCTTTAAACTTTCTAATTATTTTTATTTTAGCATCCGTTTTTCAAGAAAAAGTTTACTATAGCTCCTTTAAGTTACATGTGAGTACTTTTTCCATCACTGTGTCTGCATGCACACACACACCGAGCTCCGCCCTCCTCCCTCAGCCCTCTCTCTCTCTCCTCTTCTCTCCATAGCCGGCGCAGATTGATCCTATCAAATTATTGTCAACCTCTTATGTTTGGAATAATGTAGGCTACTATTATGATATGCGGTGAAATAAAGGGCTGTCGGACTTGTAGCCGCATCAACAGCTACTAGTGGCGAGTCGACCAGGCTGGCAGCTCAGCGTCTTGGAGAATGAATGGCTTTTGTTTTGGCTCAAAGCGTTCTGTTTTTGTTGTTACCTCATTGTATTCATTCAGACTCACCCCCGATTTTCGGAACAGAATCGGGGTCTCACGCTCAAGTCGGGGTAAAAATCGAGTCACTACCTCACATTTAACAATTGAGTAACGACTGAATCACGGGAGCGCGCCGCGACTCGCCTCGATTTTATTACGACTGAGAAATCTTTTCGTTAGGTTTAAGCGCCTTGGATAAAAGCGCTATATAAATACCATTTACCATTTATTTAGACAGATGCTAAGTTGGATGCTTAGTTGCTTACATGTGTTGAAACAATAGATTTACTCATGTGACCTATACTCATGTGACTCAAATGTAACTTACCACAGTGTCTAATAGCGGTATCCACTATATAACTAGTTGGAGGTAATGGCCTGAAAAAACCCTCGCTCATGCCATCCCGGTTGTGGAGAACGTTGTTCCGGTTGTGCCTGATGTCGTCACATTCAGTGCAGAGGAACTGACATGGGAGACAGTCTCTGCACCTGACTGCTGCTGCGTTGGTACGACACTGGCTGCAGATGAAAGTTGTAACTTTCTCCTGAGCCAGCATGCTGTTAACCAGTCCCGGTCTCAGCGCCTTCCAAGTTTCAGCAAAAATGGCATTTCGAGTGGTCCAATCCTCCTTTGCCAGTGGAGCTCTTTCCAGTACCTCTTCTGGTTCCTCATCAGAGCTCATCTGGTACTCCAGCAGGTCTTGCAGAAGACAGTCTATAGGAATTGTAAAAGAAAGACATGCACTAGTACTACATATGAGGCCAAATATTGTTTTGTCTAGCGTTTGAACCTTTTTATACAAAAGAAAATGTGTTAGATAACATAGTGAATGATGCTTGCAAACAATTATCCAATAGGTAAAAAAACAGGGCCACTCTGCTGATTAAATATAAACAACATTGTACACAGTACATATTGAATGACCTACCAGGTACGGTCTCTGAAGCTGTCTCTGGATCAATCCATGCTTCCGCAATAGGGTGTGTAGACTTGGGACGGCATGGTTTATCTGTACAAAGAAAGAAAGAATTTTAATGGCCCTTTACAACTAAATCAGACCACCGGTATCAAAAAATATCTCATGTCACATGACTATATATATCATTAGATGGATCGATAGATAGATCGTCGATAGATAACACACTGAGTATAGAGTGTGAATAAGGATTTGTGGAACTTTTCAATGTGTTAGAGCCCACATAATATGGTAGTTATATTCAGTATTGTATAGGTTGTCACATGGGTAGACTCCGTCCCAAATCTTGTTCAGGAGCATGTGCACGCACATGCATCAATGTAAACAAACAAAATCCTTAAGTCTACACATCAACAATATTTACAAAAGCTGTAGTATCACACCATTGGACATTAACATAGAACAAGCCTGGATGCATATCGATGGTCTGCTAGTAGTGTAGGTGTTAAGTGACATGCGTGTGTTGTCATTCAAGGAGCAGGGCCCCAAACATTAAATCAATACAATACTTATTATATTCTATTATTAATTATAGTCTCCAATAACCTCATCTCTCTACAGGTCTTTAAGAAAAAGAAAATACGTGTTCAGCAGATGTGCTGCCATCTAGTTTTCCCACTATAGTGTTCCAGTTTATTTTATTTTCATAATTTCTTTGAGTCATCACTGATCCTGCATCCTGCATGATTCGATTGGATCAATTGGTTGTCATAACCTGCAAACCTAAAAGACTAGGAGACAACTGTTATGACCACTCCAACAATATGTAGACATTTTACACTTAACTAAAACCAACTGAAACCAACAAAACAACCAACTCAAACTAATCAATTTATTATTGCAACGGAAGGTCACAGTTTACATGAAAACATGTAGATTCTGTATGTCCGTCTGTCTGTCCGTCATACACCTGTCCCTCAACGTGATGTCAGAACCAACGAAACCTGTTGTCAGGTCAACAGTTTTGTTGATGATGTGACATCATGACATTGTGATGTCAGGACTTTTTGGAGATCCCTGCCCATGTGAGCAGGGATCTGACTATCATCTCCTGGATCTCCATATATGAAGATCACGACACTGACCTCATCAAATCATGGCCAGACATACATGGAGATGACTGGACCATCACCTAGATCTACAAATGGAGTGACAATGACTCGACACCATCTTAATATGGGCAATGCCGTTATATAGACATATTTGGAGATCCGTGCCCATCTGTGTCTCTCCATATATGGAGATGACTATCAACACCTTCCATATATGGACATATTTAGAGGTCCCTGCCCATCTATGGCTCAATTTACACTGGCAGGCTGAATCTAACCTGACTCAGATTTGAGTCACATCCAGAGTAGAATTGGATTTGTTTAAATAAGTCAAAATGCAGACTCGCGATTATTTCAATGTGACTTGAGACACATCCAGAGGTGGTTTCAGACCTGATTTCTAAAGATGTGTCTCAGTCTGACTCTGAACGCAGTAACCTGATCTAACGACCCAAGTAACATATGAAGCGGTCCAAAACGTCACTAGCAACGTGACCCAATCACCACTGATCATTACAAAGAGTCACCCTCTTTGTAATGATCAGTGGTGATTGCATTTTGACTTTGAGAGTGCAAGGGGTGTAATGAAAATAAAACAATATTTCAGCAAAAGAAGTGCTACACAAGAGATTGCGAGCAGCATTCAGTGGACAGTGGACTAGAAGATTGGGGGGTTCCTATGCCTACATGAGAAGTGTACAGGAACAAGCAAGGCAATATATAAAGACCTATCTCACGACATGGCAGAAAAAGGTCTTACGCTATCTGCAATATCACCACGGTAACCAAAACAGATATGTTGCCACAGGGCACTTTGGGTTGACGTTTGTTAAAATCAGTCTGAACACACAGATCACGGGGACTTCCCCATAGGTCGAACTCCTGTTGGGTCGAACAGCGTCAGCAGGTTAGATAATCACCCGCGTCACGGTTACTGAGGTTAGGGTTAGGTTTAAGGCCCATTCCCACTGGGCCAGTTAACAGATATCTGGAGATATTTCTCCAGATATTTTTCCATTCAAAGTGGATGGTAGATACAGATAAAAAATATCTACCACAGATATTTGCCACAGATACTTTTATCTGTGGCAAAACATTTTTTTATCTGTATCTACCATCCACTTTGCATGGAGAAATATCTGGAGAAATATCTCCAGATATCTGTTATCTGGCCCAGTGGGAATGGGCCTTTAGGCATAGTTTTACTGAGGTTAGGGTTATGGTTAGGTTTTGGTGGTCGATCCAAAGGGTGATCGACCTAATGACATCGGATCTGGTCACTTACAAATGCAGTGTGGACAGTTGGGCCAAAAGGTGAGAAATTTGAGCAATAAATCAGATTTAGGCTGGATTTGACTGCAGTCTAAATGGGGCCTCTATGTCTCTTCATATATGCAGACTATCATCACCTGGATCTCCATTATCCATATATGAATATCACAACACTGATCTCATCAAACCTTGGATAGCCATAGAGATGACTGGATCATGACCTATTGCAAACGCGTGCCGCTACCCCCATCTCCCCGTTTCTCATTGGAACAATATGAAGAAGAATGTAACTTTATAAGAATCACACCAAGTGTATGATTAATTAATGAAAATTACAATATCTCTCTATTTTCTTCAAAGATAAATAGAAATATATAGGTGAATATTAGAGACAATATAAGCACAATAGACAACATGCACAAATGCGCTCACAAATGCGCTCTGTATAACGCGAAAAATACTCTGTAGCGAATATCAGAGCCTATATAGCCAAAACAATCTAGCACAATCATAGACATCATGAACAAATGTGCTCTGTAGCCTAATTGCATAAAAATAGCAAAATTGCAATATTTTAGCAGTTAATAATTTTTTTCAGAGGCAAGAAGCACCCGTGAGCGTGGTGTTTTCGTTCCATGACTGTGTTCATGTGTGCGTAGTGCAGGGAGGAAGGGGTAGCGGGGTGGCGATCTGCTCAACCTAGGAGGCAAGAAGCTACATACATTGCAAACGCACATGTGTGTGACCTCACCCTAAAGTCTTACTGGTTGTTGTTATTATTATTATTACCAGTAAGACTCCCTAATCGGGGGATAAACGACCGTAAGGTAGCATTTATGTTCTGAAAAAAAGATTATTATAATTATTATTATGAGCAGAATCCGAGTACAGCACATATTGGCTGGCAACTGAATACTAACCCTGTCCAGATTTTCTCCGAGCAATTGCTGGCCTCTTGACTACAACATGTCCATCCTCATCATCTCTCTCTATCCACCTCACTTTCCGAGGTAGTGCAGGACGGGGACAGGCTTTCTTTTTGGTTGCTGGTGGAGGTTCTTGCACAAGCTCGTCCAACTCATCGAGGATGGCCTGATCCTGAGCATTAAAACTGAAAACAAACAGAATGGAAGAAATATATGGTAAATTAGCTTGCTGGCCTCTTGGCTATGATGTCCATTCTCGTCTCTCTCTACTGACCTCACTGACAGTGATCCTGCTGGAGGTGCTAGCTCTGCAACAATACTATCCAGGTCATCAAGGATAGCCAAATCGTTTGCATTCATACTATAAAAAAAAAGAAAGAAGAAAAAACAGGGTGGTGAATGTATGGTTAATAAACTTGCTTGCGAAAATGTAAACATACCAGACTATTTTGAAGATTAATTTAAAAAAAGTGGAATGCTCTTTCTACGGACATTAAAGCAATTGAAAAGCTATCCTTGTTCAAAACGGCAATTAGAGGACATATAATAGCAAACATAAAGATATCATAACCACTGTGGCCTAGCCTCAAATATCAACTCTATCGCACATTATTTGCTGGCATTAGAGTTGCAACACGATCCACTGACGCAAGCCATTCAAACCTTAAATCCCTATCAGATTGACAGAAAGACTGACTGTATGGCTTATTTATCCAACATCAAGCATTAAGTAAGCCTTGCCAAGAGCATTATCTCCTGTTTCAGTAGAGTGAGGCAGTCTGATGTATAAGTACACACCTGGACATGACGCTAGTATGTCGCAGGGACTTTCATTCATTATGTTAAAGTAAAAACTAAAAATTATTAAAAAAATCCCCCTGCCCAAAGTGTGTTGCAACTATGTCCAGTACTTATGTAAAGTATGGTAGCAGCAACAACAAAAAGTGCATAGGATTTGACACTTTAGAATATTTTGTGATGTAGACAATCATATTATAATAATAATACATTATTTAAAAAATGTATTGCAGCCTAACTCAGTGGTTCTCAACCTTTTCAGGCCACGACCCCCAAAATAATCATATTTTAACTGGGGACCCCCCCCCCCCCCCCCCCCCCCACCCTGACGAGTTGAGGCATTACATTTTGTTTAACACGGTTCTATTGTGAAAATAGCAGAACTACACGCTCACAACGCACAACGCATAAATTGTGAAAATAGCTAAAATGTTTAATTTCATATAAATACATGCTCGCACTGTGAGCATGTAGATCTGCTATGTTCACAATAGAACCGTGTTGTACAAGATGTAATTGCTCAATTCGTAGTGCTCGTCTAGCCGCAAATTGCAACACTAGATTTTTTTTAAATCTAGTGTTGCAATTTGCGGCTAGTGCTCGTCAGGGTGGGGGGGGGGGGGGGGGGGGGGGGGTTCCCAGTTAAAATATTATTATTTTGGGGGTCCCGGCCTGAAAAGGTTGAGAACCACTGAGAACTATGGTAGCTAACGCCTAGCCCTGGTGTTGCACGGATTAGCGGACATTCACAAAAATGCATTGGATTACAATCGCAGACTATGTCTTACCTTACGACCAAGCGATGTTGTTTGTGGTAAAATGAACTTGTTATATTTCTCTTCTCCTGAATGAGCTGTGCTCCGTGCTCTGTGCTGTGCTGTAGGGTGCTGCTGTAGCATAGTCCTGTAGTCGTTTTGGGTTGTTTTTCCGGTCTGGTAGTCACGTGAGGACGTGACGACAGTCTAGTCACGTGACGACGTGACGACAGTCTAGTAAATAAAATACCATGCGTTATCTTTTATTTGATATTTGGTCATTTGGCGCATGCAGTCCCCAGCACAGAAATTGTAAAAAAAATACAAAGAGTCAAGAGAGGAGGGTTGCATCAGAAATGACTGTAGAACACTAATATAATAATAAAGCCAGCCCAGTGGTGTAAAGTAACTAAGTACATTTACTTAAGTACTGTACTTAAAAGTACACTTTTGAATTATTTGTACTTTACTTGAGTTATTCCAATTTCCAATACTTTTACTTACTACATCTACATCTCGGATCCAAATATTGTACTTTTACTCCACTACATTTATTTGAAAACTTTAGTTACTAGTTACTTTGCAGATCTAAATTATAATATTATAAAACATACATTAACAACTTTAGCCCTAATTTATACCTCTGCTATTTTAGAATAGCCGATCTACAAGCTCAATGTGAGCTTGTAGCTCTGCTATTTTCAAACATTTTGTACTTTTACTTTTGGTACTTTAAGTACATTTTGATGCCAATACTTTTGTACTTTTACTCAAGTACATTTTGAATTCAGGATTTTTACTTGCAACGGAGTATTTCTACATTGCAGTATTGATACTTTTACTCAAGTAAAAAATGTGAGTACTTTTTCCACAGAGCCAGCCAATAAAAAAACATCACTTTGCCTGTCAGATTAAATAACAGCCTTTTTAACCTGTTATCTGCTATAGTGTTGTTTACAGAGAGCTACATTTAACCAATAGGGCTATTATATTTTTGTGAGACAATGTGAGACAACCCCAATTTTAATAATTTAGTGGCAAGTCCTTCCTTTGCCTTCAACATTCTGGCGATTCTAGACCTGACCCACTAGAGGGAGTAAGTGAGGAGAATAATGTGTCTGGGCGTTCCAAGAGCGTTTTGGCCCTATAGAGTTGCCGTAGTTCAAGACCAAAAAAAAAAAAATGTTTAATCAATGTTAACACCCCATGCACTATTTTTCTTAATAGTTCTGCTTATTAGAAGATTGAGCTATAGGGATCACTCATTAATAAAAAAAAAAAAAAAAAAAAAAAAAATGTATACAAAACATGTTAATATTTACTTATAACATCGGACAGACCGAGGGCAGTACATTCATGCTTGTATTGTAATGCCACTATTAGGTGGCAACTTTAGTGTAGGTAAGGAGACCTCAATGGGGAAGAGGTCAAGGTTAAAGGGGTTTAATTTTTACTGGGTTTACTTTATTTTTATTTATTTTTTTCAGTATTTTTTATTTTCTGTAGTTCCACACAAAAGGTTCTCTCTGCTCTCCTCTCCCAACTCCCGCCCCACCTCTCTCTTGGGTGACAGGGCTTCAGCCTTCACAAGCAGCAGTCAGGCTCAATACTGGTTTGGTCAGTTGGACGTGTATAATGAAAACATTTAAAAATGGTCAGTACAACCATGCAATATAGATGCTTGACTCTGAACGTTAATGGCATCAATCACCATGTTAAGAGGAAACGTATTATTAACTATCTGAAACAGCACCAAATTGACATAGCTTTATTACAGGAGACTCATTTAACAGATAAGGAGCATGAGAAATTGAGACAAGGGGGCTATAATCAAGTGTTCTTCTCCTCCTTTTCCTCCCGGGCGAGAGGGGTGGCTATATTAATTGGTAAAAATACTCCTTTTAAATTAACATCTACTTTTAAAGACATAGGAGGGAGATATGTGATTATCCAGGGTAAGATAGGTTCTCTACCTATTACTTTGGTAAATATATACGCACCAAATGTTGACGATCCCCAATTTTTCTCCAATATCTTTTTTAATTTAGCAAGCCCACCAGGAGAGACCTATATAGGAGGAGACATGAATCTAGCATTGGTCCCCTCGTTAGATAGGTCATCAGATAAACAGATCAACCCAACACAAGCTGCCAAAATACTGAAAAGTGAAATGCAAACTTATGGTCTCTGTGATATATGGCGTTTTCAGAACCCATCAAAGCGAGAATATTCCTTCTATAGCCCTGTCCACAATAGTTTTTCACGGATAGATTTGTTTTTAGTCCCTTTCTCTAAAGCACATATGATTCCGCCATGTGAATACTTGGCAAAAACAATATCTGACCATTCAGGGCTACTAATGAAGATCCCTGTAACCGAACCCATTTCCCCCCCCAAAAGGTGGAGATTTAACTCTGAATTACTTAACGATGGTGAATTTATTACGTTTATCAACAATCATTTGGATATATTTTTGGAAATGAATGACAACTCAGCAACCCCAGATATTATTTGGGAATCACTAAAAGCCTATATCAGAGGCCAAATAATATCCTTTATGTCAAACAAACGCAAAAAACAAAGACTCAAAATAGAACAATTAGAAAAAGAAATTAAACAATTGGAAAGCGAATACTTAATAACTCAAAATAGAGAAACTCAACAAAAAATTAGATCAAAACAATTAGAATATAATACTATAACTACTCAGCAGACAGAAAATGCAATAAGAAGGATGAGGCATAGATTTTATGAACAGGGCGATAAGCCCGGAAACTCCTAGCATGGCAGACTCGCAGAGAAGAAGCTAGTAGAGAAATACATGTACTAAAATCTGGTCCTAATACTATTACAGATTCGAAATAAATAAATAACACTTTCAAAAATTACTACAAAGATCTTTATACATCGCAGGGTAAATTTCCAGAAAAACTTAAACGTTTTTTTTTGACAAATATGATCTAAATAAATTAAGCGAAACAGCTAGGGGAAGCCTGGAAGGAAGTATAACAGAAAACGAAATATTAACAGCTATATCTAAAATGACCCCAGGTAAATCCCCTGGTTTGGATGGCCTCCCAGTAGAATTTTTTAAGGCTTTCTTACCCAAACTGATTAAACCTCTACTGAAAATGTATAGCCACGCGTTAGAGACAGGTAAATTACCAGAATCATTAGAACTGGCACTGATAACAGTACTACCAAAACCAGGAAAAGACCTTAAATTATGTAGCTCCTACAGACCTATTTCAATTCTATCCACACACTATAAAATACTCTCCAAAATATTAGCAACCAGATTAGAAACTCATGCTTCTGATTTGATCCACTTGGATCAAACAGGGTTTATCCAGAATCGCGCTTCATACGACAATATTAGAAGACTTTTTAATGTTTTTTTTGCAGCCGAAATAAACAATACTCCGACTATTTCCGTGTCGCTGGACGCGGAAAAAGCCTTCGATCGCGTGGAATGGCCTTTCCTCTTTGAGGTAATGAACAGGATGAATTTTGGCCCCACTTATCGCAAACTAGTAGAACTATTGTATAGGCACCCTATGGCCCAAATTCAAACAAATAAGGACATATCCTCTCGGATACTCTTGTCGCGTTCAACTAGGCAGGGATGCGGACTTTCTCCTCTGCTGTTCGCGCTAGCTATAGAACCATTAGCAGTGGCCATTAGAACACACCCCCTAAAGGAATGCAAATAGGTGGGGCCACTCACACAATTTCACTGTATGCGGACGATGTTCTACTTTACCTGACTGATCCTGTGGTATCAATCCCTGCATTATTAGAAACACTAAAATAATATGGTGCTGTATCAGGATATAAGATAAATCTCACTAAAAGCGTGGTGATGCCATTGAATGTAGCAGGGGAAAACATCCCAAGAAGCATTATCCCCTTTAAATGGGACACAGTGATAACATATCTAGGTCTCCAGATACCCAATAATCGTGCTAAAGTGTTTTCCTTAAACTACACCCCACTACTAAGAAAGATTGAAGAGGAACTCAACAGGTGGATGGGTCTCCCACTGTCTTTAATAGGTAGAATTAACTGCATCAAGATGACTATACTTCCTAGACTGCTATACTTATTCCAGATGTTACCAATAGGGATACCAAAGATATTTTTTAAACATTTAAACTCATGCATGTCCAGATTTATTTGGAAGAAAAAAACACCTAGAATAAAGTTGAGAGTCCTTCAGGGCCAACCCCGGGAAGGGGGTCTAAAGCTCCCCAACCTACAATCTTATTACTGGGCAGCGCAATCGAGAGCAGTATGGGCCTGGCAGGTACACCTGCAGCAGCCCCCTGTTTGGTTACAAATGGAACAACAAGACATTGTATCCATACCCCTTGCCTCTGTTCCATATATACCTTCATTTAGACAACTACAAATATTAACCGAGAACCCCTTTGTAAAACACACATATAAACTATGGTTTGAAATACGTAAAAAGACAAAAAATATACAACCAATTTATGACCTAACTCCCTTTCATACGAATCCTCTGGTGCCCGAAGCCTTACGAGATGGAATAACTCAAGCATGGTTTAGGAAAGGCATAAAAACATTTGGAGATTTATATAGTGGAGGAGTTTTAAAATCGTTTGCAGATCTTAAAGAAAAATATGATCTAGATAACAGACATTTCTTTAAATTCTTTCAAATCAGGAATTATATTATAACAGAGCAGGGGGGAAACCTTCTACCTATTAGACAGCTACCCCTGGACAGTATATTGAGAAAGAAAATGGCTGCTAAAGGGTTAGTATCACATATATACACAGGTATTAACAACCTCTCTGAAAAGGAGGAGCTGAGGGTAAAGAACAAATGGGAAACAGACTTAAACTATTGCTTTGACTCAGAGAAGTGGGCCGATCTGTGTGAAAAAGTACAACATTTCTCCTTTAGCAATAAACACATTTTGACTCAATTTAATCTCTTACACAGAATATACTTCACCCCCGAAAGAATGCATAGGATTGATTGTACTAGATCTCAATACTGTCCAAGGTGCAAAGTGGAGATAGGCTCTTTGGTCCATATGTTCTGGTCATGCTCGAAACTGTCTGGGTATTGGAAGGGGGTTCTGGGAGCACTGTCCAGGATAATAAGAATAACCATTCCATATGATCCTAGGCTCACTCTCTTAGGAGACACGTCATTGATGCCAAGATGTACAAACCACATATTGAGACTTGTAAAAATAGCGCTGGCAACAGCCAATAAATGTATTGCTCTTAAATGGAAGGACGAGACCCCACCACAAATTTCTCTGTGGTTCAGGGAACTAACTTCCTGTATTCCCAGTGAACGAATAATGTACAATCTTAAAGAAAAACCAGAAGACTTTGAGAGAATCTGGCGGAAACTAATTGATTTTAACGAGGCAAATGACATGGAGGACTGAGTGGTTATCCTATCCTGGGGGGTGTATATGGGCCCTGTTGAGCCCGTGGGGAGAGGGGGGTGGGGGGGGGGGGGGGGGGGGGGGAGAGATTTCAAAAATAGCAGATCTACAAGCTTGCGCCGGGTGCCGGTGCCACGCTCTGAGCTTGTATATCTGCTATTTTTCAATAGCTAAAGTAAAAAATTATTAAGGCCCCTCCACCTTGGGTCCTAGTAACTCAGTCCCACCCCCCGAGCGGTCTTGGACATACAAGGTTTCCACCCGACAACGATGATATGCTAAGATCTTAGTTAAGGTGCAAGATGCGAGTAAAAACATACACCCGTAAGGCAGAATTTCTTTTTTTTTTTTTCATTGTCAGTTGAAGGTCAGCGTTCTGGGGTGTTTTTCTTTGTTCAAGGACAACTTTACAACAAGGGATCATATTTTAGATAGTAATTAGAGAAAAAGAAAAGATGAGCATTAAAATGTTTTCATTTACAGCTTTCTATTGTTATAGGGATTTTAGTATTTTGATTTCAGTGGGTGGGGGCATGCGTACAATTGTCTAAATATGTCTTTTTAGACACAATAAGGCCGGCAATTTCTTTGTTACTATTTACACCAGCCCCCATAAGTCACATCTGCCCATGAAAAATTGCAGTGCATCTCAAGAATGGGATCTAAAAATCTAAAAATACATGTTTAGCCACCAAATCAAAATCGTTAAAATCACTAAAAGGGTAGAAAGAAGTAAATGAAAACATTTTAACATCTTAACATCTCATCTTTTCTTTTCCCTAATGACTATCTAAAATATGATCCCTTGTTGTAAAAAAAAAAAAAGTTGTCCTTTAAATGTGGGCCAGTAAAACTCTGAAAAACCATGTAAAAACAAATAAATAATAATAATCTTTAATGCTGAAACAAGCAACTGGGTGCTTGTATGCCCGAGTTGAAATTACGTCTTCCCCCCTTTAACATAATGCAACTTGGTGCCTTGAATAAGGCCTTATGCAAAACCAGCCATGCTGTAGAGCATCAGCGCAACAGTTGAGACATAAGTGAAGTAGCAGAAATGGACGGCGTTCGGGCCGCCACAGTACAGACTATCACACGGCTTGACGGGCGGAGGACACTCGAAATCCTCATCGGTGTCGGAGCCGGGGGAGGTCACTGTGATGAAGCCTGGTGGGTCAGTGGTGACGTGGCTGTTGATCCAGCTGTGGAAGTGACAAACGCGAGTGTAGACTCCTGGGAACATAGGGTCGGCATAGCCATAGCTATTACCGAAGCTTGCGATGCCAGATTGGACCCACCGGGTGGTGCCGTTCGCCAGTCGGCTCAGCGTCACCAATGGCGCACCAGAGTCTCCCTGGTGGAAGGAACAGACATTTATGGTATGTATTTATTTAATTGTGTTGTTATTTTATGATATGATATGTATAATATGTTTTAGAAGATATTTGTCCCTTAAAGGACCAGGTCACCTCTGGGACTACCAGATCTTATTGTATTGTTGTGTGGGACACGAACACAATCCTGAATTATTTTTTGTGTTCAATCTGTGTTTTTAGATATTTCAGTATTTCAGCCGATTTCAGCATGCTACAACTGGTCATATGATGCAAAATGCATCATATGACCAGTTGTAGCATGCTGAAATACTAACATATCTAAAAACACAGATTAAAAAAAAAAAAAAAAAATCAGGATTGTGTTGATCGTGTCCCACACAACAATAAAATAAGATCTGGTTGTCCCAGAGGTGACCTGGTCCTTTAAAGGAGTGGTTTGCCCCAAAAATGACTTTTTTCTATTGATTAGGCTACTCATGCCATGGAGACTTGAGTTCAACCTTTACCATAGATTCCATATAGTTTCATTGTTTGACAGCACAATCATCAGTGTATTTTGGGTTCATGTCAATTTGTGTTTTCAGATACTTAACCACTTGAACCCTCAATACTTAATACACTTGACATTTACTCTGTACAGTACAGTCTTACTCTACTGTACAGTCTGCTCTTTTTTCCCTCTACACCAACCTCTTTGCCGAAAATAGCCGATCTACAAGCTCACAACGCCTCGCAGCGTGAGGCGTTGTGAGCATGTAGATCTGCTATTTTTGGCTACAGTTCTCAGAATGTGGACACTAGGGTAGGGTTCAAGTTGTTAATATAAAAAGGATTGGAAGATTTGGAGGACCCCCTGTAGTAACTCTGAGGACCCCCTACGGGTCCCGGACCCCCTGTTAAAGACCCCTGCCTTGCCACTTTTTAACCTTGGCTCTCACTATAATGTTCTTGATGAAATAAAATAAAACGTCTGTGTCTCTTAGGAGGGCAGTTCAGAAACCCAGTGACATCATTGTTTGTTTCTTTTTAATACACAAGTTTATTCGAAAAATCTTTAGAATAGTTTTTTTTCCCCAAGAACAATGGCTTCCATTAGCCTATAGCATGGTAACTATTCAGGAATGGTTCATAGACAAGATTGTGTGCACATCTTCTCAAGCCTATATTCAGGCCAGGTGCTGGACATCAAGGTATCAGATAATGGAAGGAGAAAAACGCCCGCACACTGTTCATATGCTCCAAAAACGTACTTTTATTATAGGCAACTGGCTGCAACGTTTCGACTTTACGTCTTCATCATGCAAAAAGTTGCAGCCAGTTGCCTATAATAAAAGTTCGTTTTTGGAGCATATGAACAGTGTGCGGGCGTTTTTCTCCCTCCATTAACTATTCAGGAATGGACAGCCTGCCGTTTGATGTCACTGGTAGGTGGGTTTCTGAACTGCCCACAGCCCTCCGATGAGACAAAGACAGAGGAGATTCTTTTGTACTATGTTATCATCAGTGTTGGGGAAGTTAAAGTTACATGTAACAGAGTTACATAACTAAGTTACATTTTGCTGTAACTTGCTGATAACTGAGTTACATTCCTATTTTCTGTAACTCGTCAAGTAATTGAGACACTTTTTGGGTTACAAGAAGTTACAAGCGAAGATATAATTTTACATTTAAGTTTTGTAAAGATTGACGATCAAATGTCCTCAACAGATCATAATTTTCTTCTTTTTGTTAACTTTATATTAGGAACACAGATGTTTACTAAAGAATATGTCAACCTTTTTGAAATAAAATATAAAACTCAGTTGAGAGGCATATTTCTGCTGGCATGTGACTTTTTTTGTAGGACATTTCCTACACCAAATGTACATTCTCAATTTAACGCTGAAAAAAAAAGTAACTCAAGTTACCCAAGTTACTTTTTTTTTACTTGAAACTTTATAAGTTACATTTCTCCCTCCAGGGGTATAACTTTAAAGTGATAGTTCGCCTATTTTATAAACGCAGCTGTGTGGAGTACTCACCAGTAATGGACTTGTTCCAAGGGCATGAATTGGTCAGCGGAATCCCCTGGACAGAACTGTGGTCATTTTTGTGCTGAATTAAAAGTAGTTCCATTGAGTTGCTAGAACCTATTTTTTGTAATAAACTAATCCACAAAACCGCCGTCATTATTATTGTTGACATATTTCTACTTCTACGAGTAATGCTCGTTCAACTTTGACCCCTCTGTAACATGGTACTATTTCTTCTCTCAGCAGATCACTGCGCCGCACTATAACTCTATGGCGCCGCATCACTCACGGCGTATGCTCTCGCTCTGTGCTGCTGTGAGCTGCTGCTGCAGCAGCACACGCTGTTGTTTATTTGTTGTGTGGTTGCTGCTGATCGCTCCTACTAGCTAGCCTTGAATAGCAACTTGGCTAACCTTTATCTGCCATTGCTAACACAAGGGAGATATATCCACGCATTTCTGGGTAACAGAAAAAAACTTCTTCACCGTTTCCCCAAGGATAAAGACAGCCAGCGAGTTTTCCCCTCTGGTCCCGTATCTAACACTACTCCTCTAAGTGCTCACCAGTGACATAGCGTAGTGTTAGATACTGGTCCAGAGGGGAAAACTCGCTGGCTGTCTTTATCCTTGGGGAAACGGTGAAGAAGTTTTTTTCTGTTACCCAGAAATGCGTGGATATATCTCCCTTGTGTTAGCAATGGCAGATAAAGGTTAGCCAAGTTGCTATTCAAGGCTAGCTAGTAGGAGCGATCAGCAGCAACCACACAACAAATAAACAACAGCGTGTGCTGCTGCAGCAGCAGCTCACAGCAGCACAGAGCGAGAGCATACGCCGTGAGTGATGCGGCGCCATAGAGTTATAGTGCGGCGCAGTGATCTACTGAGAGAAGAAATAGTACCATGTTACAGAGGGGTCAAAGTTGAACGAGCATTACTCGTAGAAGTAGAAATATGTCAACAATAATAATGACGGCGGTTTTGTGGATTAGTTTATTACAAAAAATAGGTTCTAGCAACTCAATGGAACTACTTTTAATTCAGCACAAAAATGACCACAGTTCTGTCCAGGGGATTCCGCTGACCAATTCATGCCCTTGGAACAAGTCCATTACTGGTGAGTACTCCACACAGCTGCGTTTATAAAATAGGCGAACTATCACTTTAAAGGGGAAGACCATCCATTTTCAATATTGAAGTTGTGTGGAAATAGAAAAAACTGTTCCCCCCCCCCCCCCCCCTTCTGTGTTGCCTAGAACTGGAGGATTGATGTTGGGCTTTGTATTGTAAAGTACAATGTGTGATGTCATCAAGAAGGGGGGGATGTCATCAAGAAGGGGGGGAACTTTTTTTCTATTTCCACACAACTCCTCTAAGGTATATTAATGACACAGTTCAATATTGAAAATGGATGGTCTTCCTCTTTAACCTGATCAAGTTACTGCCATGGTGAGTTACTTGTAACTGTACAAGTTGCGCTTTCAAAGTAACTTCCCCAACACTGGTTATCATGAACATTAGTCAGGACCAATCGTATGAAGATAGGTTGAAAAGTGGTGAAGTCGTCCTTTAATGGTTAAAACACGTAGGGTTAAAATGCACTGTATGAAAGACAATAATAACGCTGCTGTAATAGACAGAGAAAGAGTAGCATCTGTCACCTCAGACGCGCCCCTCCCTCCTCCGCCAGCACAAAGCATGTTTTCTGTGATGTGATCGTCGTACGTAACGTAGGAGCAGCCACACTTGTTGTTTCCCACGACCGGCACGTCAACTTCCTGAAGGATCTGGGGATAGGGCAGCGGAACTAAGGGAAAGACAATACAAAAAGGATGAGTCAGCCCGCAATTTAAACCCGGGTCTCATGCAAAGAAAGACAACTATAGGCCAAGGAATCATCGCAAGCTTGCACTCATGGTGCCTGGCACTCAGACGGTACGTGTCCTACCAAGGTTATTATAGTAAATGAAAACTAACTAAAAAACGAAAACTAGAATGGAAAAACATTTTAGTTAACTGAAATAAAAATATAAACTAACTGAAACGGTATTGTGTGTTTACAAAACTAAATAAAATAAAATAAAATTATAGAGAACATCTCCCTAGCTTTCGTCTTTTGTCTTTTGTAACTCCAGTTGGTGAGGTCAAAGAGAGAAGTTGTACGTCTCAACATTCCTGCCACTCTCAACAATATGATTTTTTGTTGATTTTCTTTATTAGACAATACTTTTTAGAGTTCTCAAACTCTGCCCGAACCCGACCCTACCCGACCCGACCCGACATATTCGGGCCGGGCCGGGCTCAAAATGTATGCTAATTAGTCGGGTCGGGCCGAGCCTCGGGTTCAGTAAAAAAAAAAAAAAAGGGAAAAAAAAAAAAAAAAAAAAAAAAAGTTCATTATTATTTTTTTTTCATATTTAATAAAGATAAAGAACATGGCGCTGACTGGCGTTTCACTCGCTTATTTACTATGTGACCGCACGATCACTCGGAGCACGCACCACCACACCACTGGCAGTGGCAGTAGACGAGGCAGAGCAGAGTGAATGAGAGACAGAGAGCCGCGGTCAGCGATGCTGGCAGGCTGCTAATAATAGCAGACTGGTGTTGCGCACCAAAACCAACACGTTCTCAACACCATTCAATCTACAAACCAACTGAAGTCTGCTTTGCATCACGATCTGACTTGTTTAGCACTTGCAGATCAGTGCTTCTCTCCAGGCCAGGGAGGGTCATAAATCAGCGACAGCAGCAGCTTTACGATGGTGGGGTTACAACAGGTCGAATTTGTCCGAAACGAAACGAAAGAAAGTGGAGGAGAGACTCACTGAGAGTTGAGTGACAGAGACGGCACATGCAGACTGCAGAGCAGACAGATGCATGCGTTGCACCGTGTGAACAAGATGAGGAGGATTAAGGAGTAAACTTTTCTTCATGAGAGAACATGCTAACATTGCCGAACCAAAAGTGGAAAGGTAGGCTAATCTCACTCTCTCAGCCTACTACTCGCTATAATAACACATGGTACGGTCACCGCGGTGGCGGCGTGGCGCCACCTGGAGGCGTTTTCCTTCACTCGGGCTTTTTAGGGCTTCGGGCTTAAAATGATGAAACTAGTGAGGGTCGGGCCGGGCCTCGGGCCGACCCTGTCGGGCTCAGTTAGGGCCGGGCCTTAATTTTCAGGCCCGTTGAGAACTCTAATACTTTTTCCGGAGCTTTTTAATCTCACCTCTGACAAATACCCCATATTACGTAAAAGACTAAAACTAACACTAAAACTAATAAAAACTAAACAAATACTAAGCATTTTCAAATATTAAAAACAAAACGAAACTAGCAAACTCACTTTAAAAAAGGAATTAAAACTAAACTGTAATTGAAAACAAAACCTCAAAACTAATACAAATAAAAAACTAATGGAAAAATCCAAAACTATTATAACCTTGTGTCCTACTAAACATTTCTCAGTGGAAGAGTAAGGAGTAAGCAAGCATTGCCTAGCTATGAGGCCCATAGGGTACACTTCCTAGACATGACACTATACAGTATGTCGCAGGGACTTTTCCCCCAATCCAAGCCTTGATGCTGAGTGCCAAGCAGGGAGGCAAAGGTTCCCATTTGATGAAATCAGTGATCACCGTACATGGGCATAAAAGGGACAAGGAGAGACAGATACAGAGATCTCCAAATATGGGCACATCAGTCGGATAGCGATTAGCGACGTATATATTGTAGTCACAAAATCTAATGTTTTACAGTCATGAATTCAGGCTTGGTTTCAGGCTTAAAATAATTGAGACTGTAATGCTATAGGCAGAGATCTCTGGTCATCTTGCTTTGCTGCTTACGTCTTACGCTGCTTCCAGATCTGTCTTACACTCACCAAGTTCCCAGCCATCGCGTACCGTCCCCCAGCCAGTCACCCAGCTCACGGTTCCATCGTGGAAGGTGCTGTCCGGTGCCGCCAGACAGACCGGGCGAATGTAATCGGTGAAGTTGACGGGCCCGGAGAGCTTCAGCAGAACGATGTCGCTGTCAAACCACGCTAGCCGATCGTGGTTGGGATGGCGGATGATCTGGGCGACCGTCCTGCTCACCTCGTTGGGGTTGGGCAATCCCTGGGAGTGGCGACCCAAGAAAACGGTCACCCCGTCTTCCTCCCCACTGAAAGAGAGTGAGCGGATGTTGATAGATTGATTTGCTGTTGTACGATTATACAATGATGCTAAAAGGATAACACAATAAGCCCTAAGCCAAGGGCTTCCATTGTGTTAAACACTAAAACGTTGATCACTTGAAAACATATACACTGGGATACACACACACCGGCATGCACGCATGTCTTTGTTTTATATATCAACAAATCGATTAACCACTTAAGCATTACGTTGTACTGTATTCTGTTCTACAAGTTTCATGGCATGTCTTGATGCAACGAATTGTGAGCGTATAGATCAGCTATTTTCACTTTGGACATGCAGAGAATAGCCATTTTATTAATAATCAATTTGATATCTGTATGTATTAGTTTGATCAACCAATACTAACTAACACATGTTTCACCTTAGGAAGCAGTCGGCTGCGGACAGCACCCATTCACAGTTGATGAGGGAGCCTCCACAGAAATGGCCGAATGAAACATGGTGTAGACTGGCCTGCCAAGGCCAGCTCCCAGGGATGGCGTCTTGACCGCCAACGATTTTGGTGTGCTGGCGAGGCGCCTCACCGCACGCTAAATGAAACAACACACTCATCAAGATTCCTCTACATGATGATGATGATGATGATGATGATTAATCTTATTCTTATTCTTATTCTTAGTAGTAATACTTGTTGTAGTAGTAGTAGTAGTAGTAGTAGTAGTAGTAGTAAATCAAATCAAATCAAATCAAACTGTGTATACCTCATTTTCAAAAATCAACACATAATATGCATTGATACAGAACAAAGTAGACAACGTTTTATAAAGGAGAGCTATTTACAACTAAAGGCAATAGATAACAGAAGGGTTTTAAGTAGTGCTGTGGTAGCAGTAGCAGTATTATTAAAGTTTAGATTTTTAGATTTTCTGTAGGCTAAAGTTGCTTGTAAATATTGGAAGTTGCAATCTTTTGTCCTTTGTTTCTAAAGTTGTACAGTTGCTTATTTGGGTCATTCTCAAAAAGATTCTCGCCGGAAATGCTTGTAGAGACTCTTGGGTAATGAAGTCAAATTATTATTTGAGTCCCAAGTGGCCACTGACTACAGCACACAGTGCTGCTTTAATAAAGACAAACAGATGTATGCTTACCATGCATAGACGGCATATTCTGTGAGTGACAGCCTGAAATTCAAAGAAAAGAAAGACATTTTGTAAGGACGGAAGACCGTTCAGTACACAGCACAGATTGATTATGGAGCATTTCAGTGGTGGAAAAACGACTAAAACAATGTAAAAATACACAAATAAAAGTCTGGATTTCAAAATGTACTTAAAGTATCAAAAGTAGAAAGTATTCATTATGCAGAATGTCCCATGCCCCATGTCCCATTAAGTTCTCAAATCAAATGTATACACATCTTGTACACACAAACACAAACGCACACACGCAAACAGCGGCGGCTCCAGAGAATTGTGACTGGAGGGGCGATGGGGGAGCTGGCTTTTTTGGAGCGGGGGCTAATGAATTTTGGCAACACACAATAATGAATAGTACTACAAACAAGATTCTCTCGCTTCTAGAGTATGGATAACGGAACAGAGCAGATCATTGGTAGTTTCCAGCTCCAAATCTGAGCACTGTAGGTGAACAGATAGGGTTTTTGTGAGGCTGAAGATGCTTTCCAGCATAACAAGTTTGATTTTATAGTATGGTTTACATAGAAGTCAGTCAATTGTCTTTCACATAGTCATATACATTTTATTTATTTATTCCTTAAATGTTTTCCCTCAGTATTGGGTTTGTGGGGTGGGGGGGCTTAGGGGGTGCTAAGCCTTCATCAGGGGGGGTTAAAGCCCCCTCTAGCCCCCCCTGGAGCCGCCACTGCACGCAAACACACACACACACACACACACACACACACACACACACACACACACACACACACACACACACACACACACACACACACAGAGGACAGAGGAATAAAAGTTAGAAAATTGGCTTATCTTTACCTTTGACCAGCAGGACGACCAACAGCCATAGTCCCTGTAGTGGTCCAGTATGGAGGGCCATGTTTTCTTTGTGTCAGCTGCAGGTGGTCCCTCACCATTATAACTCTGTCTTTCTGCTTAACTCCGCCCACACGGTTGCACCTTGCATTCTTCCGCCTCTATTCGGCCATTTTGTTTGGGCACTCCCTCGGACTGTTGAGTGGGTTTAGGTCAGCTTTAAACTTTAATGGGGAATTTAAAACCAATGTCAGACCTGGTGTGCTCAGGGACGTGCAGAGAATGTTAGAGAGGCAGGGGCTGACAAAGGGCCTTTTGGTGAAAATATTGAAAATAGCAGACCTCCAAGCTCACAACGTTGTGAGCTTGAATGTCGGCTATTTTCATACTTGATACCACACTAAACTAAGCATAAAAAAAGAAAAAGCAATGCTGGAGATACCACAGCATGGATTTCTACACAGAGAGGACACTTCTTTCAAATTAAGATGCTGCATTCAAGTTCAGAGTTTGGACAAGGCAATTCTCTTAAATGCTGCCTTCAGGTATGGCATGGAAAGAGGGCATTTGCGTTTCTTTCACCATAGTAACAACTGCATTCATGGTCTGGAGAGGGCACTTTTTACAGACGGATAAAAGGGCAGGGGCTCAAGCCCCCTTTCATGTCTATGTGTGCACGTGCCTGGTAGTGCATTATACTGTGCTGCTGCGTAGTCAGAATGCATTATTAGCCTCAAGTGACTTGAATTTGGCTAAAGAATGTGGTCATCTCCATGGCCGACAAACCGGTTCGCACGACCATTACTCATCTTAAAACACTGAAATGGAGCAACCTCAGACCTCTTTATGCATACTTTAGTAAGTGCTTTATAAATAGAGAAGTATGTTACCGGTCTAAACAAAAGGCTTTCACCTGGAGGGGGATAGTTGTGTGTCCCTGAGACCGGGTTCACGTGACCTGAGGGAGCCGTACTGACATTATGACAACTGGTCGAGCATCGGCCAAATTGTAAAATAATTGCAACCGAAGGTCGCAGTTTACCATGAGAAATGTCACAGCTTGTCCATTTGTAAAAATATATATGCATTTCCCTGTGAACGTTTTTATCCCTCACAAAACAAGTTCATTCAATACAGGTACTAGAATAGCATAGAATCAGAATAGGATTCGACTTGATTGTCACATCAAAGGTATAGGCCTACAGGTGGAAAACAGTAGTGAAATTCGATTTTTGTGCAAGCTCCATGATTTTGCGTTATAATTACATATAAAAAAGAAAGGAAAGAAGAAGATCAGTCAATGAGAAACAAACAAATGATCACACATAGTGCCCTAAACTCTCCTGAACTTGAATGAGCATCTTAAGTTGAAATTAAGGCTGGGCAATATATCGAAAATATATCGATATCGAGGTATCAACATGCAAGGTATACATATCGACGAAGACGGCTTAAAATTAGGCATTGGTGTATGTGTCAAAGTCAGACACACTATAAACTATGGATAAACTATGCATGCACGTAGCACAGACAGTCATGCAAAAAAGCAGTCCATCTGTAACAGGTGTGGTTATTTCAATAAAACCATTGTTGGAAAATGGAAATAAGGCATTTAACCTGTTCAATCCCAACGGTCAACAATGGTTTTTGTGTACTGTGCAGTGTGCATGCATGCATGGATTATGCTATTCATTATCTGGGTTATGCAGGCAGTGGACATAAAGCAGAAAAAACATTAAACTATATAATGCAATTGTTTTTACTAATATCGTGAGTAATATCGATATTGAGGTATTCAACAACTTTATCGAACATTTTTTCCTTATATGTTTTCCTTATATCGCCCAGCCTTAGTTGAAATCAAGAAATGTGTCGAAATCAAGCATCGAAAATAGCCGACCTCCAAGCTCACAACGTGTCGCACTGAGCTTGGAGGTCTGCTATTTCAAGGTTTTCACCAAAAGGCCCTTTTAGAAATTTCAGCCCCTGCCTCTCTAACATTCTCTGCACATCCCTGGTTCTAAATATACTCTGCATGATATGCCAAGAACTTAGTTAAGGTGCAAGATGCGAGTAAACAAACTAGTCTTTACGTTGTACATACACCCCAATGCAGAATTTCTTGTTTTTTCTTCTTTGGCAGTTGAAGGTCAGCCTTTTGGGGTGTTTTTCTTTGTTAAAGGACAACTTTTTTTTTTTTTTTTTTACAACAAGGGTTCATATTTTAGATTGTAATTAGAGAAAAGTAAAGATGAGCGTTAAAATGTTTTCATTTACTGCTTTTTATTGTTTTAGGGATTTTAGTATTTTGCCCCCATCAGTCACATCTGCCCATGAAAGATTGCGGTGCATCTCGGGAATGGGCTTATTGTATCTAAAAATACATATTTAGCCACTTGCATGCATGCCCCCAGCCTGGGGGCATGCATGCAAATCAAAATCGTTAAAATCACTAAAAGGGTAGAAAGAAGTAGATGAAAACATTTAAACACTCATCTTTTCTTTTCCCTAATGACTATCTAAAATACGAACCCTTGTTGTAAAAAACAAAAAAAAACAAAGTTGTCCTTTAAATGTGGGCCTGTAAAACTCTTTGAGACAGAAACCGTGATTAAAGGCTCAACAAATACATTTGACTCATGATATATTTGTGTATATTTTTCTACGGACCCTAACTAAAGAAGGGATGATCGCAGATAGAATTTTTTATTTCCGGGTTAAAGAAGAGACAACCAGGTAGAGGTTACCAGAATCAATAGAAACATATTTTGTATCCATTTGTTTGGGTTTAAACCATATTGACCCCTCCAATGTAATTCATAGCTAAACACTGTACACACGAGAATGATTTTGATTATAGACAATGTGGTGACCAAAATACTAACCCGGCAACATTAACCACACACAGAAAGCAAAGTAAAGAGAGGTTCATGGGATATTTCACTTTCAAACATGTTTGGGGTCATTTTAAAGTCTACTCGGGCATAAAAGAGCACTCCAGGCTGTTTTTAAGTTGCTTAGATATTTGATATTGATTTTAACAGACTTCCTATACAAACCCACTCACAAACTCCATTTTACCCATGTTAGATTCATTGAAAAACCCGTCCTTGGTTGGCGACTGATGTACTTCTAATGCGTGAGGAGCTGTGTTTTTTCTTCTTTCATTATTATTTTTGTATTTTATTTTGAAGTTACGTTTGAAGTTAGTATATCTAAATACTGAATCAAGCAGCAAATGGGTACTGGTTTGTATAGGAATATAGTTAAATGAATATCAAATATCTTAATACAGACGCATACCACATATTGTAGGCTCTGATGCCTCGATTCCGATGACCGTTGCTGGGTTTCACTGCCCATGCATCCAGGGGTGTCAATTGGGTATGGCAGTGATATGCAGCTGCCATACCCTGGGTCCAGGGGGGAAGATAAAAGTTACTTTTAAATATAAATCCATGAATGTCTCTTTGTCTATTTGTGCTGGTTTTTAAATTACAGTAAAATAACTACAAATGCAAAATCTTACAAAATGGTCACTTTAACAAGGTATTATAATTATATTCCCCCCATCTTGACAAAATGGTATATTCCCAGGTTCCGCTGGCCAGCTGTACAGGTGCAATGCATTATTGTTAATTGTGGCACGTTTACTAACATGCCAAGTTTAGCTGCACTTGAACAACCATTCCAGGCTGCCATATCCAGCCCACGAAACCGTAGAAATAGGGGGAAAATAGAATGTACTTATTAAAATAAATGTATCATGCCTGTTGCTAAGGTATGGCAACATGACTGGTGTAAAGACACCAGTCATGCTGCCATACCTTAGCTTTTTCTGAACTGACGCCACTCTGCCCATCTCTCTCCCCATTTTCTACAAAGGCAGAGTGCAGTAACTACGTTTTCGGACACAACGACTTAATTGTGTCGCCCAAAGGTCAAATTAGCCTTCATGATACTGGGGGATGAACAATTAGCTCAAGAACAGATATATAATCAGTTTAATATCACTTTTGTACCTCTATATCATTTGGCTGATAAGCTGTAACACTTTTAAACCCATTTTTTTTTTGTGAAATTCTAATACGTAGTTACTGCACTCTGCCTTTGTAGGGCATAGCTGTCCTATTATGATGGAAAAGATTATTTTCCACAAGGATGAAGGATTTGAAGGATTGGCAAAGATTTATTCAAAAAGTCAAAAAGTTGAACAGAGTATCAGCATTACGGATCATATGGAGCCAGGCCTCCTGGCCTGGTCCCGACAGGGACTGCCCATAAGTCCGAAATCTCATTAGTCCTACATCTCATTAGTCAGAAATCTCATTAGTCCCAATTTAGTTAGGGTTATGTTTAGGTTTAGGCATAGTATTTTTCACCAGGTTAACATTCACCAGATTCTGACTAATGGGATGTAGGAACAATGACAGACCAATGCCACAGCCCTCTCGGGGCACAAGCCTCCTCCTCCTCATTTTCACACAGTTCTTATACTCTCATTCTAACAGAGATACTATTCTAAACATGGCCTTTTAAGGACATGTACTAAAGATAAGGGCAACATAGAAATACAGATTTTCTGACAGACTAAGAAGTAAGCATAGATGGGGAGAGAACTCAGCTGTTAGATTGACAGCTGTAGAGTTGAATTAGCATGTGCACTGTAGTCGGAGGCTATAGGGATTTTCTCGCGCTAATCGGTATAAAAGTGGCACATTTTGCACAGCGGCCAAATCAAGTTGGGCTCCCATCGACTTTCTATACAGGATGAAAATACTCTGAAAAAAATTAAGTAGGATGTGAGGGGTCAAACTAGTACTTAGTTAAATCATTAGAGCATGCCCTGGGCTACATCTGTGCAAAATTTGGCGCTTTTAGAGTGATTAGCGCAAAATTACCATTCTATCCTCCTAAGGCCCCTGACTAACTATAAAGCACTAGCATAAAAGCCCACTAAAAAAACAAATCCTTTATACTGAAACAAGCAACTGGGTGCTTGTATGCCCGAGTTGAAATTACGTCTTACCCCCTTTAACATAATGCAACTTGATGCCTTGAACAAGGCCTTATGCAAAACCAGCCATGCTGTAGAGCATCAGCGCAACAGTTGAGACATAAGTGAAGTATGAGAAACGGACGGTGTTCGGGCCGCCACAGAACAGACTCTCACATGGCTTGACGGGCGGAGGACACTCGAAATCCTCATCGGTGTCGGAGCCGGGGGAGGTCACCGTGACGAAGCCCGGTGGGTCAGTGGTGACGTGGCTGTTGATCCAGCTGTGGAAGTGACAAACGCGAGTGTAGACTGCTGGGAACTTGGGCTCGGCACAGCCGTTACCGAAGCTCCCGATCCCAGATTGGACCCACCGGGTCGTGCCGTTCCCCAGTCGGCTCAGCTTCACCAACGGCGCACCAGAGTCTCCCTGGTGGAAGGAACAGACATTTATGTCATGTATTTATTTAATTGTGTTGTTATTTTATGATGTATTTTTGATGCGGTGAAAGCCGCTTCCAAGGAGTGGCTTTGTGTGTATCGTGCGTCCAGGATTGAGGATTGGTCAAGCTTCACAATCACATGACAATTTGGCCCTCCAGATAAAATCATTCATTCATTCAGAATTCATAAAAAACATAGAACTGAGGCACATAGAAAGTATAGATCTAGAACATAGAATGTATAGATCTAGAACACAGATTTCATAGCTCTAGAACACATAGAATGAAAATTCACCGCTTCACTTCGAACCGAGGTTTGATTTTTGTATAATATGTTTAAGAAGCTATCTGTCCCTTAAAGGAGTAGTTCACCCCCAAATGACTTTTTTCTATTGATTACTCATGCCATGGAGACTTGAGTTCAATAATATCTTTTTGTTTTAGTCACATTCAAAAGACAAAAATGTCATCACAGTAAATTGATTCCAGATGGGGACCCAAATGCATTTGGGTCCCCATCCGGAATCAATGGGAGTACATTTACTAAAATCGTTAAAAAAAAAAGAAGTCATTTTGGATGTGAACTACTCCTGCTATTTTGGCTACAGTTCTCAGAATATGGACACTAGTGTTCAAGTTGTTAATATAAAAAGGATTGGAAGATTTGGAGGACCCCCTTTAGTAACTCTGAGGACCCCCTACGGGTCCTGGACCCCCTGTTAAAGACCCCTGCCTTAAAGGACAGCTTTGCCACTTTTTAACCTTCAATCTTCATAGAATTGGCCCTCACTAATGTTCTCGATAAAATAAAAAATGGTCTGTGTCTCATAGGAGGGCTGTGGGCAGTTCAGAAACCCAGTGACATCATTGTTTGTTTCTTTTTAATACACAAGTTTATTTGAAAAATCTTTAGATTCGTTTTTTTTTAAGAACAATGGCTTCCATTAGCCTATAGCATGGTAACTATTCAGGAATGGAAAGCCTGCCGTTTCTATTAGCTTGGATTCCCCATCGATGATGTCACTGGTAGGCGGGTTTCTGAACTGCCCACAGCCCTCCGATGAGACAAAGACCCACTAGATTCTTTTGTGCTATTTTATCATGAACATTAGTGAGGACCAATTGTATGAAGATAGGTTGAAAAGTGGTGAAGTCGTCCTTTAGTAGTTAAAAACCACTTGAACCCCAGGGGGTCCGCCTAAAATGCATGCCCACAATGGAACAGTTGTGGACACAAAACTACAATGATTGTGGCTACTCTTGACCCACCTAACCCCCCTGAGAATTCACAAATGCAATGTAAAACATCACATTTCTCTTACCAAATTGTAATGCTGTGATCACTTACTAAGGAAAAGAGGATTGAAAAAGACCTCCACCTATGGTAAATTTGCATTCTGAATAGTGAAAAAGACTCAAGAGCTCATTGGAGACATATATAGTGAATAGAGAAATTGTCCATCAAGGTGTAATCAATTGATAGGCAAAATCTTATGAATATATTTCAAACTATGTAAACTCTACAGATGTTTTACAGTGAGAGTAGTGCTGTAATATTAGTAATGTAAAAGTATAGGGTGAAAAATGAGTAAAAATAATGTGTAATAATAATGTAATATGAGTAATGCATGGATGATTACATGATTACATGGCTGATCATGTGCTGTATAGGAGCCCTGTAGCAGAATCAACATTGAAATTGTAATTTGATTTTGTCTCTATTGATTTATTGACCATAAATGACCAATGAACAGTTGTGTGACTGGTTATGGGAAGCCGGCTTTCCATATGGGGCTTAATAACAGGGTTGTAAGGGTTACTTTTAAAAAGGAATCCCCTACAGTTACAAGTTACCTTCAAAGAAAATGTAGTCAGTAACGTAATCTGATTATCACAATTTAAAAAGTAACTACTAGTTACTTTCAGTTACTTTTGGATTACTTTTTAGCAAAACTCTCTTTAATTAAATAAAACAAGTTTTACCATTGATAACTAGACGAATACTGAATATTGAACCTATGAATATTGAACCTATGAAATTAGGAAAAGGACAACAGAATTGTACTTAAGCGAAGTGGCAATACTTTACGCTGATTTGACTTGATTATTTTATTGTTTGGCGTTATAACTTATTTTTACAATTGATGAGGGCAAGGGGAGAATGTAATCCAGCATGTAACCCCCATCATTCAGATCCGTTACTGTAATCCAGATTACACATTTTAAAATGTAACCTGAGACTTTACAAGTTACCATTTTTTTGTAATCTGATAACGTAATCCCGTTACATGTAATCCGTTACTTAACAACCCTGCTTAATAACACGTAGGATTAAAATGCGCTGTATGAAAGACAATAATAACGCTGCTGTAATCGACAGAGAAAGAGTAGCGTCTGTCACCTCACACGCGCCCCTCCCTCCTCCGCCAGCACAAAGCATGTTGTCTGTGATGTGATCGTCAACGTAGGAGCAGTCACACTTGTTGTTTCCCACGACGGGCACGTCAACTTCCTGAAGGATCTGGGGATGGGGCAGGGGAACTAAAGGAAAGAAAATACAAAAAGGAGTCAGCCCGCAATTTAACTGTTCTGCTGCTGTTGACGACGCTCACCGTCATTGAAAGGGTTAATACCATGGCGCCGTTGACGGTGAGGACTGTCAATCTTACTGTATATACAGTAAAGATATTATTACTTACTGTACGTCGCTCCGGTCCCGCCCGCATCGGTAATGTCCGCATTTGTTTACAACGCACGTCGGGCGTGCACGCGAAGTGAAGCTCCTCCATAGTAAATCCATTGAGAGGCCCATAAAGAAACTTCAATAACTCATAAAAGACATTTGTATACAAAAAGGGGTCTCCACTCTGCACACTCTAGACACGGGATGCGCGCAGCCATGTTTCCCTTCTGGACCCACACTGTCATGTGACTAGATGACGTAATCGTTGCCGTCAAGTGATAATCCAAAAAAACAAAAACAACCCCCTTCCAGCCCTTCAAAATAATAGCGGCGGCCTATGGAGGAAACGGCGTGGCACCGAGGCACCAAGCAACCTTCAGATTAAGAGGCACTATTAGTGTTAAACACGGGTCTCATGCAAAGAAAGACAACTATAGGCCAAGGAATCATTGCAAGCTTGCACTCATGGAGCCTGACACTCAGACAGTACATGTCCTACTATTCTCAGTGGAAGAGTAAGGAGTAAGCAAGCATTGCCTAGCTATGAGGCCCATTAGTGATGTGTCGGTCATGAATGACCCGTTCAAATGAACGGATCTTTATGGTGAACGAGATCGAACAGGTCACCATCCGGAAAAGAGCCGTTCAACCGTTCACGGCGTTCAGTTGCAAATACGACGAGAGAGAGAGAGAGAGAGAGAGAGAGAAAGAGAGAGAGAGAGAGAGAGACCCGACCGACCGTTCCGTCCCTCCTTTCCACCGTTCCTCTTTCCTTAGACACTGTAGTGGGCTGGAGGCGGGCTCTTCCTCAGAGAAGCAGGACTGTGTGTGCGTGGGGGTGTGGAACAGAAATCAGGGACCTACAGTTACGGAGCAGCAGCCTCCGACCGCGAGAAGAGTTGTGACTGATGATTGATTGACCGAGACCGACTGACTGACTGCGAGTGAAAAGGGTGTTATCGTTCATTCTTTGAACGGGATGTTCTAATTACTAGCCTGATTACTAGCCTACGCTACGAGACTGCAGACTGACTGACTGACTGACTGACTGACTGACTGACTACTGTATTAAGTTTGCAAAAAAAGCGGTACAGTTCTATACAAAAGAATGCTAGAAGATACGCCATAGAAAACACTATGGGATTAATCTATCCTACAAGTAGCCGATAGTAACACATCTCATCTCATACAATGGACCATTGAGCCAGTGTCATGTTAATTCATGAAGTGTGAACGCAATGCTAATGGTAAAGGGATAATCGTTCATTCTCTGAACGGGTGAAATGTTAATTTGCGCTTTATGTTGGCTGTTTTATAACGATAGAGCGTGTCAATCTATACATCATCTCCCCCCCCCCCCCCCCCCCCCCGCTTCCCGAAAGTTGTGAACGACCAATTGAACGATAATGACCGAATCTATCTTGTGAACGAACGAACGATGATTCGGTTCACGGAAATGAACGAAAATTCCCACCACTGAGGCCCATAGGGTACACAACGTCCTAGACAAGACACTTTACAGTATGTCGCAGCGACTTTTCCCCCAATCCAAGCCTTGATGCTGAGTGTCAAGCAGGGAGGCAAAGGTTCCCATTTGATGAAATCAGGGATCACCATACATGGCAAAAAGGGCGTAAGTGACATTTTCAAATATCTTACAGGACAGCTTTCCATTGATTGTAATTATTTAATTGAAAACTATATGTTTAAGCAATCTATACTTTAATACAGATTAGGCTTCAATGAATATATTTTAAAATAGTTTTTTTGATGTTTTTAATTACCGTAAAGTATTACAATCAATGGAAAGCTGTCCTGTAAAATATTTGAGAATTCACTTACGTCCTTTTTGCGCCAAGCCCGCGAAATATGGGCACATCAGTCGGATAGCGATTAGCGACGTATATATTATGTCACAAAATCGAATGTTTTACGGTCATGATTTCAGGCTTGGTTTCAGGCTTAAAATAATTGAGACAGTAATGTTATAGGCAGAGATCTCTGGTCATCTCGCTTTGCTGCTTACTTCTTACTCTTCTTCCAGATCTGTCTTAAGCCCGTATCAGAGTCTACGGTGGAGACCTATCCACCGCAAATTTGAGGTGGAAAGCTTTCCACCTCAAGTCAGAAAATAAGTGCAGGCCATAGTCACGGCCCACGGTGAAGTCCTTTACCCCGTCTAGACCGGTTCAGGTCGACCAATCAGTGAACGGGGTGTAGAGCCTGTCTGTCTGATAGTAAAAACAGAGAGATGTGTTGGGACTCACGGTGGAAAGCTCTCCACCATGAGGAATGATGTAACGTTGTAGTTTCATGACTCAAAAAGACTCGAAAAGACTACACCGCGGTGTAAAGCCTTCCACCGCGGACCCGACTATGATACGGGCTTTACACTCACCAAGTTCCCCGCCATCGCGTACCATCCCCCAGCCAGTCACCCAGCTCATGGTTCCGTCGTGGAAGGTGCTGCCCGGTGCCGCCAGACAGACCGGGCGAATGTAATCGGTGAAGTTGACGGGGCTGGAGAGCTTCAGCAGAACGATGTCACTGTCATGATACGCTAGCTGATTGTAGTTGGGATGGCGGATGATCTGGGCGACCGTCCTGCTCACCTCGTTGGGGTTGGGTAAGCCCTGGCCGTGGCGACCCAGGAAAATGGTCACGTTGGGCAGCTGATGCTCCTCCCCCCTGAAAGAGAGTGAGGGGATGTCGATAGATTGATTCACTGTTGTACGATTATACAATAATGCTAAAAGGATAAAACAATAAGCCCTAAGCCAAGGGCTTCCATTGTGTTAAACCAGGGGTTTTCAATGTTTTCAGGCGAAGGACCCTTTAGTTGAGAGAGAGAGATGAAGCAGGGACCCCCACAACCTGTTCATAGATTCCATATAGTCTCATTGTTTGACAGCACAATCATCAGTGTATTTTGGATTCATGTCAATTTGTGTTTTCAGATATTTAACCACTTGAACCGTCAATACTTAATAAACTTGACCTTTCACTCCGTACTTAGTCTGCTCTTTTTCCCCACTACACCAAACCTCTTTGCCAAAAATAGCCGATCTACAAGCTCACAGATCTGCTATTTTTGTTCTCAGAATTTTTGGTTCTCAGAATATGGGCGCTAGGGTTCAAGTGGTTAAAGTAAAAAAAAGTTTCTATCACACAGAGATTTGGAGGACCCCCTGAAGTAACTCTGAGGACCCCCTAGGGGTCCCGGACCCCCTGTTGAAGACCCCTGTGTTAAACACTAAAATGTTGATCACTTGAAAACATTTACACAGGGATACACACACACCGGCCCGCACGCATGTCTTTGTTTTACATATCAACAAATTGATTAACCACTTAAAGGACAACTTTAGTTTTTTACAACAAGGGTTTATATTTTAGATTGTAATTAAAGAATATAAAAGATGAGTGTTAAATTGATTTCATTTACTTCTTTCTATTGTTTTAGAGATTCTTATTTCAGTGGTTGGGGGCATGCGTACAAGTGGCTAAATATGTAATTTTACACAGAATAAGCCCATTCCCAAGATACAACGCAACCTTTCATGGTTGGATGTGACTTATGGGGGTTAGAAGTGTTACTATAAATAGCAACTAGAAAAGAAAATTTCCAAGAAATTTTAAGTGTGCCTGCAGCTCGCTAAGTCTGTGCAACCTTGTGTAGCGGTTGGTGTTAGCATTACATTTTTTAACATTAGCATTTTTTGCATAAGCTTTAACATTATGGTTCTTCATATGACACCACCCACAGCCATTTCGACTAATTAGTGGCGTTTTGGCGCATTTTTGGCCGTTATCACGGGTCGCACTTTAACAACAGTTTTTTTGAGAAAAAATAGTTTTGTGAGAAAAAAAGTTTTTTGAGAAAAAAAAAGTTTTTTGAGAAAAAAAAAGTTTTTTGAGATTTTTTTGAGAAAAGAAAATTTTGAGAAAAAAAAATTGAGAAAAACATTTTTTTGAGAAAAAAAAATTTTTGAGAAAAAAAAATTTGAGAAAAAAAAAATTTTGAGAAAAAAAAATTTGAGAAAAAAAAATTTGAGAAAAAAACATTTTTGAGAAAAAAAAAATGTTTGAGAAAAAAAAAGTTTTTGAGAAAAAAAAAATTTGAGAAAAAAAAAAATTGAGAAAAAAAAAATTATGACACCAGCCGCGAGTCTGTACGACAAACGGTTCATGAGTTATAGAGGCACTTCCTGTTTGGCGAAGGACACTTCCTGTTACAGAGGGGGCGGGGCTTAATCAATTACAGCTCATCCCTATTGGCCGGAAAAAGACCAAAGTTGTGTGTGCATTTTAAAGTTTAAATCACGTTGCTAGGCAAAAGTATGGCAGAGTTATGTGGCGCCAAAGTTTCTGGGTTTTTTTCGGAGTCCCCCATTCTAAGTCAATGGGGTTTTTGGGCGTCGTTTTTTGCGAATTACATCGCAATCGTATCGCGGATCGGAAAGAAAAGTAATAGCACACCATTCCCGGCCGAGCCGCACATTTTGATGTATATATTGCGGGGGTGGCGTAAATCGTGCGGCAGTTATTACGTGCCGAAGTTTCCCCCATTCTAAGTCAATGGGGTTTTTTGGCGTCGTTTTTTGCGAATTACGTCGCAATGGTAACGCGGATCGGAAAGAAAAGTAATAGCACACCATTCCCGGCCGAGCCGCACGTTTTGATGTATATATTGCGTGGGTGGCGTAAATTGTGCGGCAGTTATTACGAGCAGAAATTTGCAAGAACATGACTTACTGACTTAAGTATGGCGGATTACAATAAGTGTTCTGCTATTGCATAGCAGGCACACTTAATAAAGAAACTGCTGGCTTATTGTGTCTAAAAAGACATATTTAGCATGCCCCCATGCGTAGGCATGCCCCACATTTTAGCATGGTAAATGTTTTAACACACACTTTTTCTTTTTAAGTGTAACTGCCATGCAATGCAATGACAAAACACTTATTGTAATCCGCCATACTTAATTAAGTGTGCCTGCCATGCAAAGCAATGGCAAAACACTTATTGTAATCCGCCATACTTATATACATACATAAGTAAGTAAGTAATGTCGCCACAAATTTCGGCACGTAATAAGTGCCGCACAATTTACGCCACCCCCGCAATATATACATCAAAACGTGCGGCTCGGCCGGGAATGGGGTGCTATTACTTTTCTTTCCGATCCGCGTTACCACGGCAACGTAATTCGCAAAAAACGACGCCCAAAAACCCCATTGACTTAGAATGGGGGAAATTTCGGCACGTAATAACTGCCGCACGGTTTACGCCACCCCCGCAATATATACATCAAAACGTGCGGCTTGGCCGGGAATGGGGTGCTATTACTTTTCTTTCCGATCCGCGTTACCATGGCGACGTAATTCGCAAAAAACGACGCTCAAAAACCCCATTGACTTAGAATGGGGGAAATTTCGGGACGTAATAACTGCCGCACGATTTACGCCAACCCCGCAATATATACATCAAAATGTGCGGCTCGGCCGGGAATGGTGTGCTGTTACTTTTCTTTCCGATCCGCGTTACCATGGCGACATAATTCGTGAAAAACTAAGTGCAAAAACCCCCATTGACTTTGAATGGGAGACTCGGGGAAAAAACCCAGAAACTTTGGCACCACATAACTCTGCCATACTTTTGCCTAGCAACGTCATTTAAACTTTAAAATGCACACACAACTTTGGTCTTTTTTCCCGCCTATAGGGATGAGCTGTAATTGATAAAGCCCCGCCCCCTCTGTAACAGGAAGTGCCCTTCGCCAAACAGGAAGTGCCTCTATATTTCATCAACCGTTTGTCGCACCGACGTGTGGATGGTGTCATATGACTTGATTAAGAGTCCTTAACCTTAATTGGGGACTATTTTGCCAAACAGGAAGTGCCCCTCACCAAACAGGAAGTGACCCTATATCTCATGAACCGTTTGTCGTACAGACGCGTGGATGGCGCCATATGACTTGATTAAGAGTCCTTAACCTTAATTGGGGCCTATTTGGCCAAACAGGAAGTGCCCCTTGCCAAACAGGAAGTGACCCTATATCTCATCAACCGTTTGTCGTACAGACGCGTGGGTGGTGTCATATGACTTGATTAAGAGTCCTTAACCTTAATTGGGGCCTATTTGGCCAAACAGGAAGTGCCCTTTTCCAAACAGGAAGTGCTTCTATATCTCATGAACCCTTTGTCGTACAGACAATAATGTTAAAGCTAATGCAAAAAATGCTAATCTAACGCTAATGGTAACATCAACCACTACACAAGGTTGCACAAACTTAGCGAGCTGCAGGCACACTTAAAATGTCTTCGAAATTTTCTTTTCTAGTCTCTAATTACAATCTAATATATGAACCCTATTTTTTGTAAAAAAAAAAAAAAAAAAAAAAAAAAAAAAAAAGTTGTCCTTTAAGCATTATGTTGTACAGTATTCCGTTTCACAAGTTTCATGTCATTTCATGATGCGACGAATTGTGAGCGTATAGATCAGCTATTTTCACTTTGGGCATGCAGAGAATAGCCATTTATTAATAATCAATTTGATATCCGTATGTATTAGATTAGTTTGATCAACCAATACTAACTAACACATATTTCACCTTGGGAAGCAGTGGTCAGCGGACAGCACCCATTCACAGTTGATGAGGGAACCTCCACAGAAATGGCCGAATAAAACATGGTGTAGACTGGCTTGCCAAGGCCAGCTGCCAGGGATGGCGTCTTGACCTCCAACGATTCTGGTGTGCTGGCGAGGCGCCTCACCGCACGCTAAATGAAACAACACACTCATCAAGATTCCTCTACATGATGATGATGATGATTATTCTTATTCTTATTCTTATTCTTAGTACTTGTAGTAGTAAATCAAATCAAATCAAATCAAAAGGTATTTTTATACCTCATTAACAAAATCCCAAAGTTGACCAAAGTGCTGAACATGGTATCAAAATCAACAAATAATATGCATTGACAGAACAAAATAGAAAAGGTTACAGGAGAGCTTTGTACAACTAAAGGCAATAGATAACAGATGGGTTCTAAGCAGGGACGTGCTGGCCATTGGGAAAAGCGGGACAACTCCCGAACGGCCGGTTCATTCCAGGCCGGCCATTAGGAAAAAAATACAAATAAAATGTCGGCCTTCGTTACATTTTGGGGGCTGGGCGGCCAACAAAGTAAATCGCCACTGTCCGGCAGAAACCTCGTATCTCCAAGTTTCACATTTGTAATTTTTTAAATGCAAAGCAAAGCCCTGCTTCATCATACAAGGCCGTTGCACAAAAGTAGTGAAAACAGCAGATCTACAAGCACACAGTACGAGGCGTTGTGTGCTTGTAGATCGGCTGTTTTTCACTAGTTTAAATCATTTTTTAAATGATAAATACAAAACAAACAGTTTTCGACATTCAAGGTTTCCACCCGACAACAACGAAATATAACTCAAGTAATTGGCCCACTGGCTTGTCACTTGTCATGATCTGAAATGGCAAATCTTTGAGTAGCAGCAGCAGCGCTATAGAGAGAGATCTCTCTCTATAGCGCACAATGAGGGCCTCTCCAACTCTTTTTCCCGGGCTGAATCAGGGGCCCAGCGCGTCCCTGGTTATAAGTAGTGCTGTAGTAGCAGTAGCACAAGTTTAGATTGTTTTCCTTTTTTCTCTGTAGGCTAAAGTTGCTTGTAAATATTGGAAGTTGCAGTCTTTTGCCCTTTGTTTCTAAAGTTGTACCGTTGCTTATTTGAGTCATTCCCAAAAATGTTCTTGCCAGACATGCTGGCAGAGACTCTTGGGTAATGAAGTCAAAGACGTTGGAGTCCCAAGTGGCCACTGATACCCCAAACTACTGTACATAATGCTGCTTTAATAAAGACAAACAGATAAAGCTGTGTGCTTACCATGCATAGACGGCATATTCTGTGAGTGACAGCCTGAAATTCAAAGAAAGACATTTTGTAAGGACGGAAGACCGTTCAGTACACAGCACAGATTGATTATGGAGCATTTCAGTGGTGGAAAAACGACTAAAACAATGTAGAAATACGCAAATGAAAGTCTGGATTTCAAAATGTACTTAAAGTATCAAAAGTAGAAAGTATTCATTATGCAGAATGTCCCATGACCCATGTCCCATTAAGTTCTCAAATCAAATGTATACACATCTTGTACACACAAACACAAACGCACACACGCAAACAGCGGCGGCTCCAGAGAATTGTGACTGGAGGGGCGATGGGGGAGCTGGCTTTTTTGGAGCGGGGACGGGGACAAATTAATTTTGGCAACACACAATAATGAATAGTACTACAAACAAGATTCTCTCGCTTCTAGAGTATAGATAACGGAACAGAGCAGATCATTGGTAGTTTCCAGCTCCAAATCTGAGCACTGTAGGTGAACAGATAGGGTTTTTGTGAGGCTGAAGATGCTTTCCAGCATAACAAGTTTGATTTTATAGTATGGTTTACATAGAAGTCAGTCAATTGTCTTTCACATATTCATATACATTTTATTTATTTATTCCTTAAATATTTTCCCTCAGTATTGGGTTTGTGGGGTGGGGGGGCTTAGGGGGTGCTAAGCCTTCATCAGGGGGGGTTAAAGCCCCCTCTAGCCCCCCCTGGAGCCGCCACTGCACGCAAACACACACACACACACACACACACACACACACACACACACACACACACACACACACACACACACACACACACACACACACACACACACACACACACACAGGACAGAGGAATAAAAGTTAGAAAATTAGCTTATCTTTACCTTTGACCAGCAGGACGACCAACAGCCATAGTCCCTGTAGTGGTCCAGTATGGAGGGCCATGTTTTCTTTGTGTCGGCGGCAGGTGGTCCCTCACCATTATAACTCTGTCTTTCTGCTTAACTCCGCCCACACGGTTGCACCTTGCATTCTTCCGCCTCTATTCGGCCATTTTGTTTGGGCACTCCCTCGGACTGTTGAGTGGGTTTAGGTCAGCTTTAAACTTTAATGGGGAATTTAAAATGGAATTTAAAACCTTTTGGTGAAAATATTGAAAATAGCAGACCTCCAAGCTCACAACGTTGTGAGCTTGAATGTCGGCAATTTTCATACTTGATCCCACACTAAACTAAGCATAAAAAAATAAAAAAATAAAGGAATACTGGAGATACTACAGCATGGATTTCTACACAGAGAGGACACTTCTTTCAAATTAAGATGCTGCATTCAAGTTCAGAGTTTGGAGAAGGCTTCTCTTAAATGCTGCCTTCAGGTATGGCATGGAAAGAGGGCATTTGCGTTTCTTTCACCATAGTAACAACTGCATTCATGGTCTGGAGAGGGCACTTTTTACAGACGGATAAAAGGGCAGGGGCTCAAGCCCCCTTTCATGTCTATGTGTGCACGTGCCTGGTAGTGCATTATACTGTGCTGCTGCGTGGCTGCGTAGTCAGAATGCATTCTTAGCCTCAAGTGACTTGAATTTGGCTAAAGAATGTGGTCATCTCCATGGCCGACAAACCGGTTCGCACGACCATTACTCATCTTAAAACACTGCAATGGAGCAACCTTAGACTTCTTTATGCATACTTTAGTAAGTGCTTTATAAAGACAGAAGTATGTTACCGGTCTAAACAAAAGGCTTTCACCTGGAGGGGGATAGTTGTGTGAAGTGTCCCGGTTCACGTGACCTGAGGGAGCCGTACTGACATTATGACAACTGGTCGAGCATCGGCCAAATTGTCAAATAATTGCAACCGAAGGTCGCAGTTTACCATGAGAAATGTCACAGCTTGTCTCCGTGTGTGTACACATTGTTACAATCTATGGGTTGGTTCCCTTGACACATCACTAGCTGTGACATCACAGGCATAGGCGATTTTAAGGGGTGTCCTAGGGTGCACGTGCACCCCCTGGCCGCCAGGCGGCCATTTTGATTTTTTCTTTTTTTTTTGTAATGTAACTTTATTTTATAATTATTAAATAAAACAGTGATCGTGATTTGTAAAATGTGCGCAAAAAGAGAGGTGGAGGGGCAAGTATTTCAGCTTGCTTGCTTGCAATGTAAGACCTATCAGCTTGCTTGGCGACGGCGCTGTTGGCAGACTTGGCAGGCACTGTGGGTGGGCTGTGAGATTGACACCTGTGCTGGCCGGCTGTGTGACTCTCTGATATGATGACCCACAATTCCGTGATTTCCTTATCTGTTTCCGCCCGCCTAAAACAATATGGATACAGCAGCAGAGCAGCAATAATGGCGAAACGAACTATAAATACAAAGACAATTGACCAATTCTTTATAAAAAAGAGCAAACCCAGTGCCACAACCGATAATTCATCATCAGGAAATGTGAACACGGGTTCACTCGACACTGACAGTAATGCTAATGAACGTGAACCAGAGGAGGTGGACGGAGCTTGCAGCAGCAGTGATCCAGCCACCGACATCACTGTGGAAGGCTCGCCGTTGCCGGAGACCGAGGCCCCGGTTCCTCCACAGCAAGCAAGCCCCACTCCAGACTCAACTGTTGTTATCCCAGGCCCAGACCCAGAGGAGCCAAATGAAGCCAACTTTGTTCATGAAAGAGACCCTTGCCATGGCCCGGATAAAGCCAAGCAGTTTTTGGCTTTGGGTCCATATCAGCCAGAAGATGTAGAATGTCCATTAAAGGCCGCTGGCGAAAAACAACGCAAATTCAGAAAGGAGTGGTTTAAAGATTTTGCCTGGCTGGAGTATAGCGTGCGCCATGACCGGGCGTTCTGCTTTCCATGTCGGGCCTTTGGTTCTGAGAACGCCGAGCAAGCTTTCAGGAGGACAGGTACATAAAGACACATCTCTGTTTACACAATGCTGTTGTACTCCCTCCAAGTGCATAGTCTATTATGTTATGAGCGCAGGTTCTCTACTTTGAGACAACTAAAAACGTATTTACGGACAACCATGACTGATAAAAGAGTGTCAGATATAGGCATTTTACAGATTGAGAAAATACACGAAATTAAAGTGCAAAAAATAATTGAAAGGTTTGCAAGTGCCAAAACCCGGAGGCTGCAGTTCATTGTGTAATAAGGATGTGTCTACTATTTGTTTTTGTGAAATGCTTATTTGACACTGTAAATGACTGCTTGATTGCTTGATGAATGATGATTAACTTGATGTTTGGCTTTATATGTCCTGGCTGTGCTGCCTCTGTCTGCAAAATAAGTAAATAAATCCTATAGATAGACATATGGTGTCTAGAAAAAGAAGCACCTGTTTTACACTTTTTTTTGTTTATATTGTGTTACATTTGGGTACAAAATTAACTGCAGAAATCCGCTAAAACAACATTACAAAACCGCTAATATCCGCAATTTTTTTCGCGTGCGCGCGAACGCTGCGCGAGCGTGCATGAGGTAATAGAGGTCGTGCACCCCCTGCTGGAAGAGGCTAGAATCGCCTATGATCACAGGTGATATATCACAGGTGACATCACCTTTGTAAAAGTCCATATATGTGTATTCCCCAGAATCCCTTTTATGCCCATATACCGGTATGAAGATCCCTGATGTTATTGATATATACTAGAAGCGTCTAGTCGGCGACCTGGCCAACTCTGGAATGATGTAAATAGGGAATGAATTCGCCACCCTTTAATGCAAACCCCATTATACCTGTTGTCATACAACCTGTTTTGACCATCTGTTTGCCTGTGTCCATTTATGCCCATATATGGAGATCTCTGTATCTGTACCTGTCTGTCTGTGTCCCTTTTATGCCCATATATGGAGATCTCTGCTCTTTGGGCGGCCAAGCGTCTAGTCGGGTGCCGGCCTACTCGGGAACGATGTAAATAGGGAATGAATGCCCCACCCTTTAATGCAAACCCCATTATAACTTTTGTCATAGGACCCGTTTTGACCATCTGTTTGCGTGTGTCCATTTATGCCCATATATGGAGATATCATGCCATATATGGAGATATCTGAATGTCTGCGTCCATTTTATGCCCATATATGGAGATCTCTGTATCTGTCTGACTGAGTCCCTTTTGTGCCCATATATGGAGATCTGTGTGTCTTTGTCCCTTTTATGCCCATATATGGGTCAGTGACGTGACGCCCCAAAAAATGTGTTTTTAAAAAAACTTTAAATTGCAGGCATAAAAGTTATTTACTTTTGTTCTACTCACTCTCAACCTTATGGAAATACATTTTGTTTTTAGATATTTTATTGGAATCAGACTTTATTCAGCAGTTTGTTGTACTTGTGCCTAAAATCGTCATATGGTGTGACATGAAAATAATTGTTCATAAAATGAAAATGGAGTACATCTTTCTTAAGTTACTCAATTTATCAAAGTCCTTTATCATAACTAACCAGTGATCCACTATAGTTTTTTGAAAATTAATTATATCTGTATATTTTTTTCATAATCGACACTCTGTGTGAGGCCCATGTTCATGATCTTACAACATATTTTAAATGTATTCTGTCAAAACTTTCTCTAAAATTACACAAATATTTGTGACTCTTCCTGATAATATTCTCTATGTAATCCATAAACATTTTTTTGGTTTAATCATTAATAAAGGTATGATTTCTCACTATTTGGAATGTCACACCAAATGATTTAGTGTCACACCGTATGATCATATCTTCATGTGTCAAAGCAAACTGTGTTTTAACCTACCTATTAGTGAGTACTGAACTGAACTACTGATTGATTAAACAATTACCCAGGATAACATGGCCTTAATATTTCTGAACAGGATATTATTGTAGGGCTTTAACATGGGATAAGAAAGAATTGTAGTAGTAGATGGATGATGAGGATGTGCACAGGAATGCTACGCACACCTAAGTCTTCTGCCGGCCCACGGCAGAAGGATCCTAAAGGGACAATAAGGCGCATAGCCACACTTGGAGCCAAGGCATTGAAGGCAACATTTTATTAACACCAATTAGTGGAAACAGCACTCAGGTAAATTGCTTTTTTCCGAAGTCTCCTGAACTTGAACACAGCATTTTGTGTTGAACAAATGTAATTAGGAATCATGACATTACACCACATCTCCACTAGCTAAAGAGTGCTGGGTTGCGCAACTCCGAAAATAGCTGATCTACAAGCTCTCGCAGCACAACGTGTTGAGAGCTTGTAGATCAGCTATTTTCGCTAGTTTTGTCTCGGGTCCTACCTTAACACTGTCCACTGTCCAGTCCAGTGAGTGAAAGTACAAAAGTATTAGATCAGATTAGATTATACATTTAGACTGTATTGTACATCAGCCAGTCGTATTTGGTGAGGGTAGCAAACCGGCTGCCTTGTTGCGGTTCTGCTATGCCACAGACAACCTCCTGCTCTTCGTAGAAAATGCAGTCTCGCCCCTTTGGCTCCTCTCTCCTTGCTGGGTCATTGTTTAGTTTCTCCCTGTACTTTCTCGTTCTCTCAGCACTTGTCATTTTCCAGCTGACAAAAGAAAATGCAATGTATAGTTTAAGACAAAGAGAAAATATTGTTTAGATTGAAACAATATGTTAAGGTTTCTGTGAAGGGGTTTCTGCTCTGTCTGATGAATTTGAAGTATCACTGAATGAAGCTAAATTACATTTTATGTAAAAATGTTTAAAACAAATGTTTAAATGTACAAAAGAAACATGGAACTTTGTTATTTGTTGTTATATCTGTAGTTAAATACAGTATAAATCATATGGTGTGACAGTCAAGTCATATGGTGTGACAAGCAGACATGTCACACCATATGATTAAGTGTCACACCATATTACTGTTTTCTCCATTTAGGTTTACCTTGAGGCTACTATGTACACATTAGCATGCTAACAGCATGCTAGCTATAACAAAGCAGCCTAGATCTACATGGAAATATGACCAAAACTTCAAATAACTTAAGCTTTTTTTAAAGAAAAGGTGTCACACCAAAATACATCCAGAATTGTGAGTTTGTCAACGTTTCAACAAGATGGCATTTCATGAAAATGTTAAAATCATAACTCACCTCAGACACCTGTCTTGCAGTTGTGCTGGGAGTGCTGAATAGCCTTACAGAAGAAGGACCTCTCTAGCCAATAGGTGTCCAAATAATTGCCTGTTTAATTTTTCCAAACTAGTGTCACACCAAATGATTTTGGGTTGGGGGACAAAATGTTTTTGATCAGAAATGACTGAAAACATTATGCTTTGACTTTGAAAAGATATAGGCTCAAAATAGACATTTTTTTTAGCCTAAATTCATTTTCAAATGATTTTTAGCAATTCTTTTTCTTAGTTTTATTCAAGTTCCCACTTTGAGAAACAAGGTCAGGACAGTCACACCATATGAGTTTTGCCATGTTTGGTTGAAGATTCTGAAGAAATGAGGAATGAAATGTTTTAATCTTGAGTAAGTTCACATAAAGCTTAATGTCCTGCACAATATTCAGAAGGTTTTTGACAAATATATTTTTTATTTATACATGTTTGACACCGAGGACAGCGAAAACGTTACGTCACGTCACCCACCCGTATGGAGATCTCTGCTCTGGGCGGCCAATCGTTTAGTCGGGTGCCGGCCTACTCAGGAACGATGTAAATAGGGAATGAATGCCCCACCCTTTAATGCAAACCCCATTATAACTGTTGGCATAGGACCCGTTTTGATATCATGCCCATATATGGAGATATCTGAATGTCTGCGTCCATTTTATGCCCCTATATGGAGATCTCTGTCTGTCTGAGTCCCTTTTATGCCCATATATGGAGATCTCTGCCCTTCGGGGGGCCAATCGTCTAGTCGGGGACCGGCCTACTCGAGAACGATGTGAATATGGAATGAATGCCCCACCCTTTAATGCAAACCCCATTATAACTTTTGTCATAGGACCCGTTTTGACCATCTGTTTGCGTGTGTCCATTTATGCCCATATGGAGATATCATGCCCATATATGGAGATATCTGAATGTCTGCGTCCATTTTATGCCGGTTTGTAAATACATCAAAGATGCGATTATAATCCATTTCTAATGGATAAAGCCTTGGCCTGGATGAGAGGTCATCAGGTGATGCCCAACCTTCTTAAAGTGTTTCGACCCTTATTCACAACACTCTCCAGTTGGCGGGTCAGCAGTGATTGGCCAAATCACTACCCCTCTCATCCAGGCTTCCAGCTATTGTCCTCTCTTTTATGCCAGAGCCAACAGGAGGCTCTCTCTGCCGCTTCTCCCAGCCTACGAACGGCTGTTTTCCTCAAGTGGCCTCTCAATCCGACCTTTGTCAACAGATTCCACACTGATTGAGCAGGGAATCCTCGACATCCAACTTCCACTGTTGTTACGGATGGGAGTATGCAGTGAGTTGTGTGTCAGTGTGTGTGTGTGTTTAGCTCAGTGTATGTGTGGGATTGTGTGCGTGTGGGTGTGTGTGTTAATTTCCAGGTGCTGTGAGTTCCTGATTGCTGGCTGACAATCACTGTTGCTGCTTGTGATTGGTTGGAGGAGATTGGAGGAGACTACTTAAGGCCTTCAAACACCTGTGGTCTCTGGCAGCACTTGCAGTAGTGCTGTCCACCCACATACACACTGGTGTTCACTGTTTGGTGTTATTTAGTTAAAGTGATGTCCTGTTACAGTTTTTGCACACAGTCTAAGGACATTAATGAGACTCTAAGTTAAACTGCTTACGGCCACGGAAGCCTGCTTTTTGTATTTGTCCTATTTTGGTAGGTTATAGTAGAGCAGGTAAGCACTAGGGATTTATTGTAACTTTCCTTTGTGTTTGTCAGGTTAGTGTTTAAATGTCAAGGTTAGTATTAGTATGTTTTGTTTATTTCCCTAGGTTGCTCCGTGTGTCATTATGATTTGCAGTAGTGTTTTCAAATTCCAATTCCTGTATTTATCATTTTATGAATAAAAATGGGTTTCACTCCCAATTTATGTTGCATCCCCTTTTTCCCCTAGACGGGGGACGTAACAACTGTCATCAGCCATGATGTCCACCCCTTGTCCCGGCAGTCCTGGACAAGCTGTTGGTACTTGGTTTTCTTTCTCTCTGCCGCTTCCTCGCAGCCCTCCTCCCACGGGACGGTTAGTTCCACCAGGATGATCTTCTTTCCCTCTGGAGACCACATAATTATGTCGGGTCTCAGTTTGGTGGACAGTACCGCCTCTGGGAAGTGGAGTTTCCTCCCTAGGTCGACCCCCATCTCCCAACTCTGGGCCGACTGCAGGAGGTTTTGCTTGGCTTGGCCTTGGACGACTGGTCTATGACCCTCTCTCACGAAGGTGATGTTACTCGGCAGTGGTCTAGTTTTGGCTGGATGTTTCTTTCTCCGCTCTTGCTCCAAGATGTCTGCGAGCAGTGCCAACACCTTGTCATGGCGCCACCTATATCTTCCCTGGGTCAATGGGAAGAGATCAATGGGAAGAGATCTGGGTCAATGGGAAGAGATATATGGAGATCTCTGTATCTGTCTGACTGAGTCCCTTTTATGCCCATATATGGAGATCTGTCTGTCTGTGTCCCTTTTATGCCCATATATGGAGATCTCTGCTCTTAGGGCGGCCAAGCGTCTAGTCGGGTGCCGGACTACTCAGGAACGATGTAAATAGGGAATGAATGCCCCACCCTTTAATGCAAACCCCATTATAACTGTTGGCATAGGACCCGTTTTGATATCATGCCCATATATGGAGATATCTGAATGTCTGCGTCCATTGTATGCCCATATATGGAGATCTCTGTATCTGTCTGTCTGAGTCCCTTTTATGCCCATATATGGAGATCTCTGCCCTTCGGGTGGCCAATCGTCTAGTCGGGGACCGGCCTACTCGAGAACAATGTAAATATGGAATGAATGCCCCACCCTTTAACGCAAACCCCATTTATCTGTTTGCCTGTGTCCATTTATGCCCATATATGGAGATATATTTCTGTCTGCGTCCAATGTATGCCCATATATGGATATCTCTGTATCTGTCTGTCTTCATCTTGAGCAGTAATACGCAGCCTGCTTGCTTTGCCACCCATGGGGAATGATGCCCCTCCGGTTGTTAGGCAATACCCATCATGCCCGTTGTTCAGTTGGCGTACGTGATGTCAGAGCCCTTTATGATGTGATGTCCGCCGATTTCCTCCGGAACAGCCTGATGTGAACAATCAGCTGCGCATAAGGAGATTCCGAACGTTTTCGAGCCGTTTCGGGAAATCCGTTCATCGGGTCGGGTCAAGCCGGGCACTGCACTCCGCGCCGCGGTGGGGAACGGGGTTAGGGTTAGGGTTAGGGTTAGGACTTCATATTAGTTATTAGTTATATATGGAGGAAGACAGCCCATATCTGTGCAGCTGGTTCAGACAGGGATCTCCTTGTATGGACATAAAAAGGATTACTATATACTTGTCCGATATACAACACTGGCCAAGAATTGGCCGACCTCGGTCGCCCTGAGGCGTCTTACTAGTTAGAACTAGAAAAGAAAATTTCTAAGAAATTTTAAGTGTGCCTGCAGCTCGCTATGTCTGTGCAACCTTGTGTAGCGGTTGGTGTTAGCATTAGCGTTACATTTTTTTAACATTAGCATTTTTTGCATAAGCTTTAACATTATGGTTCTTCATATGACACCACCCACATGTCTGTACGACAAACGGTTCACGAGATAAAGGGTCACTTCCTGTTTGGTGAGGGGCACTTCCTGTTTGGCAAAATAGGCCCCAATTAAGGTTAAGGACTCTTAATCCAGTCATTTCACACCACCCACGCGTCTGCACTACAAACGGTTCACGAGATAAAGGGTCACTTCCTGTTTGGTGAGGGGCGCTTCCTGTTTGGCGAAATAGGCCCCAATTAAGGTTAAGGACCAAGCCCCCAGAACCCTGGGGGCGCCGTGAAACCAAATGGACATGTTGGCCGTTTTGAGGTACTGCAGTTGGGTCTAATCTCATGAACGCGCATTTTGGCTCCACCCCCTCCACTCCAGACAGCTGAATCCTCTGTTCCTCTCCGGAGCGGAGAGCACCGCACCGCAGACCGCATTAAACCAGGAAATAACCATAGCGACTTCTTCTTATTACTTCTTATTCTGTGTTTATTAAATATAGATACCTTCCCGAATCTCTTAGTTACAACAATATTGTTCTTATAAAACTGTTGGTTTACTCATTAGTATTAGTTATTACGATTTTCGCGTTTTGTCATCTTGACAGAGGCTGTCTGCCATTGACTTTGCATTGGGTTCTGAAAAGTCCGATCTTTTTTTTAAATAGAAGCTTTACGTGAAATGTTAATGAAGATTACTATCAAAATGGAATTTAAATGCGATACATACATGGTTTGATAATCTCTCGAGACAGCCTCAGAGAACGCTAAGAGAGACAGACCGATAGGTGTCGCCCTTTCTTCTTTGACGATGGGTTCCCAGATTGATGGTTTGATAACCCACAAGTAGGCGAAAGCCATTTCTGAGTAGGCCTGTCTGTCTCATAGAGTTATAAGTGGGTCTGTCTCATGGCCTGTCTCCATCACTCTGTCTGTGACACTTTGTGCGTAATTAAATGTATTCATTTTGGACAAAGTGCATCTAATGCATAGAGTATATATATATAATATCTAATGTGGATTTCAAAGAATGTCTCTATATGTCAACACACTGTCATCTAATAAAAATACTCTATTTCAGACTGTAGCTACTATATGAATTATATTTAAACTTGTTTCTGGAACAGAACACAACTCTAGGCTTGTTTAGAACAGACCAGTAACTTTAACTATGACTCGTTTCACCCAAGGAATCCATGCAAAATGCTAAGATTACCACACTGAATGACAACACAGGTTGATATTGTAAATCAGGGGTCTTCAACGTTTTCAGGCAACGGACCCAGATGAGATAGAGATGAAGCAGGGACCCCCACAACCTTTTCATAGATTCCATATAGTTTAATCGCCTGACCGCACAATCATCAGTGTATTTTGGATTCATGTCAATTTGTGTTTTCAGATATTTAACCACTTGAACCGTCAATACTTAATAAGCTTCACTTTCACTCTGTAATTAGTCTGCTCTTTTTCCCCTCTACACCAAAGCCCTTTGCCAAAAATAGCAGATCTACAAGCTCACAGTGAGCTTGTAGATCGGCTATTTTTGTCTAAAGTTCTCAGAATAAGGACACTAGGGTTCAAGTGGAATAGAAAAAAGTTTCTATCACACAAAGATTTGGAGGACCCCCTATAGTAACTCTGAGGACCCCCTAGGGGTCCCGGACCCCCTGTTGAAGACCCCTGTTGTAAATAATGGGAGAGTCCAAAATACCACTTCTATCCAAAGCAAGAACTTATGTCATGATAGTTGATAAACAAGTGAGCATGCAACATTGGAACTGGAGCACTCACTGTACACTCAATCAGTGTACAGTGATAAAATTGTCAACCCACCTAAAATCATTTTCAGTTTATACAGCTGGAGATACAGACACCTGTTGCTGTACACATACTCTTATGGTAATGATTGCTATCAGAATATAGAGCTTTATTATAATTATACATTGTTCATACCATGTTGAAAATACATTTCTGAAACAACAGAATACATTCCCAGCCAGCCAGATCATCTTTTTGATAATATTCCATCACATTATTTTAACACCTGTGCAGTCAGATATCTGTACCTGAAAGATGATGAAACTACAACTACAGCTTGTAGTAGGCAGTAGGCAGCTTGTACTCAGAGCTGAGAGGATGAGAGCTGTCCATACCAATGGACTTGGCTTTCTTAAGCACCTGCCTTTGGTAGACTTGATCCAGGCTACTGAAGTCTACTCCAGCTATCTTTGAAGCCGTTCTCACAATTCTCCTATGGTGATTTTTGTCCTTTACGTTCAGGTTTCCATATACCAACAAAACAATAGAGGTGTTGCTGACCTTTCTTGCAAATGTTTCACAGTTCACATCGAATTTAAGCTTACTATCAAACATAGTGCCTAGATATTTGTAGGTGTTCACCAGGTCAAGGGTGGGGGGGGGGGGATTTCCTAAATGTGTGACCTCTAGTATTGGATCATAATCATTATAATATCTACATTTATAAAGTATTCATAAACGTATCTGTGGTCTCTGAACCAGGTTTGGTTTGGTTAATTGGTTTAGTTAATACTCTAGTTAGGCTATAAGGTTTGGACTATAGCCAGGATGGCCACAGGCCAGGACCATATGACACAAAATAACACACTTTTTTGAATGAATTTCACATGTAAAAACGTTAGACCATTGTCAATGGTGTGTATAAACCATAACAGTTAATTTCATAGAGGTATACATTAACTAATTTACCTCAGAAACTTCAAGCAATGGACTTGGTTATTAATATGGATTCCACTTTGGTAATCTATTCCAGTGTTTCTCAAACTTTCACATTTTCAAGGTCTCCCCTTAACTCTTTACAGCATACAAATGGAACCAAATTAACCAAATGTTGGTTCCATTTGTACACTGTCAGTATACACTTGTATAGACCCCACAGAGTCCCTGGAATCCACTTTGAGAACCACTGATCTATTTGAAATGCATTCTGTTTGTTTGTTTACAGTGGTCTTCAACGTTTTCAGGCCAGGGACCCCCAAACTGATGGGGAGATGGAGCAGGGACCCCCTACCTTGGGGGTCCCTGCTCCATCCAACATGCATGTACAAGTGCATGGCTGTACCACTTCCATTTATAAACATACCTTAATAACTGAGAACCAATGTCAATACTATCAATCTATCACTAACAATCTGTCAATTGCACAATAATCATGTATACAAGCTATTCAAAAGAGACAGAATCATGTCTTTTTGTTATATTTAAAGACAAATTATTATTTTTCTTTCTTTTTTTAAATAAAAATAAAAAATATATAACGTTTTTTTTTTTTTTCAACAATTTCGCGGACCCCCTGCAGTGTCCCCGCGGACCCCCTAGGTTAAACCATGAAATACACAATGGTTAATTAATTCAACGTGGAGTTACACTTCCAGGCGATGCCTCAGTCCAGCGGGACGTATCGTAAGATCGAATCCGAGCAGAGTGCTTCTCAACCGGGGAGAGGAGCTGTACTGGGCGGCGTTTCCCTTTCATCCCCACTAGAGAGCGTTTCTCAACCGTCTAAACCAACAGAGCTCGTACTCGCGGCGCTCGTTCATGACTTGAGCCCCAGCGCGTTCACAGTGGCAGTGCTCGTTCATGACTTTGTGCCCAAGCGCGTCCATGAACAAATTCGATGACGCAAAATGCGTCACAGTAGACCCACTACGTCACGTTTTACTACCCGGATGGAGGGGTGAAAACGCCTCATGCGCTGGGTGAGCAACTCAATGCAAGTGGACGGGCGGGGATATATGTGTCCTCTCTATTAATATTATAACTCTATGTTAAGGACTCTTAATCTTGTCATTTGACGCAACCTGCGCGTCTGTACGACAAACGGTTCACGAGATCAAGGGTCACTTCCTGTTTGGTGAGGGGCACTTCCTGTTTGGCGAAATAGGCCCCAATTAAGGTTAAGGACTCTTAATCTTGTCATTTGACGCAACCCGCGCGTCTGTACGACAAACGGTTCACGAGATCAAGGGTCACTTCCTGTTTGGTGAGGGGCACTTCCTGTTTGGCGAAATAGGCCCCAATTAAGGTTAAGGACTCTTAATCAAGTCATTTGATGCCATCCACGCGTCTGTACGACAAACGGTTCACGAGGTAAAGGGTCACTTCCTGTTTGGTGAAGCGCACTTCCTGTTTGGCGAAATAGGCCCCAATTAAGGTTAGGGACTCTTAATCAAGTCATTTGATGCCATCCACGCATCTGTACGACAAACGGTTCATGAGATGTAGAGGCACTTCCTGTTTGGCGAAGGGCACTTCCTGTTACAGAGGGGGCGGGGCTTAATCAATTACAGCTCATCCCTATTGGCCGGAAAAAGACCAAAGTTGTGTGTGCATTTTAAAGTTTAAATCACGTTGCTAGGCGAAAGTATGGCAGAGTTATGTGGCGCAAAAGTTTCTGGGTTTTTTTCGGAGTCCCCCATTCAAAGTCAATGGGGGTTTTTGCGCGTAGTTTTTTACGAATTACGTTGCCATGGTAACGCGGATCGGAAAGAAAAGTAATAGCACACCATTCCCGGCCGAGCCGCACATTTTGATGTATATATTGCGGGGGTGGCGTAAATCTTGCGGCAGTTATTACGTGCCGAAATTTCCCCCATTCTAAGTCAATGGGGTTTTTGGGCGTCGTTTTTTGCGAATTACGTCGCCATGGTAACGCGGATCGGAAAGAAAAGTAATAGCAACCTATTCCCGGCCGAGCCGCACGTTTTGATGTATATATTGCGTGGGTGGCGTAAATTGTGCGGCAGTTATTACGTGCAGAAACTTGCAAGAACATTACTGACTTACTTACTTACTGACACTGCAACCAGTGTTGAATTAGTCAGGGGGCGCGCGCCGCCGCCGCCCCATATCTTTTCTGAGCAGGGGTGACGTTCACACCTCAACAACTATTGGTTGTCACAACAGGGTGTTTTAACAAAGAAACAAGCCTGTATGCATATCAACAGACCGTATAGGTCAGGGGTCTTCAACAGGGGGTCCTCAGAGTTACTACAGGGGGTCCTTCAAATCTTTGTGTGATAGAAACCTTTTTCTTCTTTTTAACCACTTGAACCCTAACGTCCATATTCGGAGAACCTTAGACAAAAATAGCAGGTCTACAAGCTCACAACGCCTCACGCTCCGAGGCGTTGTGAGCTTATAGATCGGCTATGTTCGGCAAAGAGGTTTGGTTTAGAGGGGAAAACAGAGCACACTAAGTACAGAGTGAAAGGTCAAGTTTATTAAGTATTAAGTGGTTACATTATCTGATAACACAAATTGACATGAATCCATCATACACTGATGATTGTGCTGTCAAACGATGAAACTATATGGAATCTGGGGGTCCCTGCTTCATCTCTCTCTCAGCTAAGGGGTCCTTGGCCTGAAAACGTTGAAGACCCCTGGTATAGGTGTTAAGCGCCGTGCATGTGACGTCATGAAACCTGTGTACCCCCAAAGATTGAATCAGCACAGCACTGCAACACTGAGTGCAACCGAGTCAAACAAAATGTAATGCCTCAAATCCTATATTCCAAGAGCTTGTCAGGGTGGACAGTGTCCCCAGATTAAATTGGGGAACTTTTACTCAATTCCACGAATGAATATTGTGAAATAGCAGATCTACAAGGTCACAATGCGCGGATTGGCAATTTTCTATATTTGACCTATTTCTTATATTATTTCACAGTTTTTTAGGCTGTTATAGTTTATTGAAGCAATAAGCCACAAGAGGCGAGTGGTTACCCCCCGGCTCCACCGGGCGCGTCGAGCGTCGCGTCAACGTCAACGTTGGGAATGCTCCCGTTTTAATCAATGAAGGGTGGCTCCACTGCCGACGGCGACGTCCGCGTCGGACGCTCCCTTGACGGCGTCCAAACTCAAAAATCGCCCCGGTTCAATTTTTTGACGGCGTCCACAACGTCCAGTCATGTATAAAATATGAATAAATGCTTTGTGTATTAAATGTAGGCTATATACATGTGTTTCTGCTGTTGGCTATCCATTCACAAGGGTGACTAGATGTCACAAATGTAATTATGTAATTACAGCAGTCTACTTTGATACAATTATGTATAAACACAACAGGCTATAATCATGACAAAACAAAGTGGTCAGTGGTGCATTGCTGCTCTCTGCTGTGAACATAGTGTGCTCTATACGTTCACATTCAGGTCACAAATAGTTATATTCCTGTTTGAAAGTGATTTTCATGTTGTTTTGGAAATGGGCTATATTGGCCATAGAATGAATACCTCACAGTCACAGCCGCTGCGCTGCGGTGGAGCCGGTCGGACGTCACTGACGCCGTCAAGACGCAGAGCAGCGCGACGCCGCCTGTGGAGCCGGGGGGTTACGGGGTATTTTACACGTTTACATGTCTCCATTCCGACATGTCTCCTTTCCGACAGGTCTCCATTCCGACACTAACCCTATCTCTACCCCTTACCCTAAACTTAACCTCTATGGAAGTGTCGCCACTCCGACAATAAGAAGTCAATGTCGGAGTGGCGACATGTCGGAATGGAGTCACCATTTTACACCGGCTGAGAGGCGTGGTGTAATACCAGTTAACCACAAGCCTCGCATGGCTTATTGCTTTTCTAAAACGGTTACAATATGGCAGGATAGTAGGATTTGATCAGAGCATTCGACTATAATTGCATGATAAAATGCATCATTTTTGAAGCACACGCCCATATATGGGCAATTTGGGCATTCGGATATAATTGTTCATAGTGGGGGCAAGCTTAACCAATCCTCAAGCTCGCACCACTTCTCCATTGAACTCAATGGACTTTTGTGGTTTGGGTGTTACAATATAAATACATACACACACGCACGCACGCACGCGCACACACACACACACACACACACACACAGTAGTCCTATATGCATTGCATTTTGATCCGCTCAGGGCAGGATTGCTCTTTGCACTCTTTTTTTTCCACATAACGTTTTGTATTTATTTTGAAATTTCAAGTGTTTTTAAAAGTTTACATGTCAAACGCTACTTGTTTCTGTGATTATTTCTTTGTATGAGGTGACTTGTATTGAAACTTCACTATGAAACTCATTAGGTTCAATAAATAATAAATAATTTCTCAACTTGAGCCCAGTAGCTTTTTTACTTTAGGTTAGGTGACCTAACTTTAGGTTAGGTCACTTATACACAGCCGTGCGTAGGTGAACGCGCCTGTGTGTTCGGAACTGGTCATCGATTCACATTTTGCCCATATATGCAGCCTCCGAAATGTGCTTGACACCCCTGGTCTAAAGAATGCACTTCAAAGCACCAAAAATAATAACATACACTGACAATAATCTTAGGTACTGTACATATATCCTGTCTCAAAAGATGCAGGAAAAACTAGTTGCACACACAGTTGTTACCTTCCAGGCTCGGTTGTTGCAATTCCTTATTATCAGAGGTAAGTCTCCAAAAACTCTCTAGCTCAGGGGTCCGGGACCCATAGGGGGTCCTCAGAGTTACTACAGGGGGTCCACTTGAACCCTAACGTCCATATTCTGAGAACTTTAGCCAAAAATAGCAGATCTACAAGCTCACAACGCCTCGCAGCTTGTAGATCGGCTATTTTCGGCTAAGAGCTTTTGTGTAGAGGGGAAACAAAGCAAACTAAGTACCGAGTGAAATGTGTTTATTATGTTTATTAAGTATTGACGGTTCAAGTGGTTGAATATCTGAAAACACAAATTAACATGAATCCAAAATATACTGATGATTGTGCTGTCAAACAATGAAACTATATGGAATCTATGAAAAAAGTTGCAGGGGTCCCTGCTTCATTTCTCTCTCAACTAGGGGGTCCTTGGCCTGAACATGTTGACGACCCCTGATCTAGCTGGTCCAGAATGCTGCTACATGTGTACTGCCCTAGCCTGATTTCAGACTCTGCGCTGGAGCTTGAGTCTGACATTGTCCCATTGACAAGAGATTTCAAAGGGGAGGGGATTTAAAATTTGAAATTCTCAATCACAAGCGATCTGGTGGGAGGGGTTGTGTTTGACTTGTGTACACAAAACATTCCCCCCTCCCCCTCCCCTCTATGACAGGCACCAAACAGGTAATTGTCTTTGATGTTTCATTGATTAGAGAGAAACACTAACGAGCTATTGACACTTGTATGGCTCAATCAATGACTGCAGTTCAGAACCCTTTTGAAGTTCAAAGGGAGCAATTAAGAACTCTGGTGAGCCACCCCTCCCTCCGATGTTTCTGTTGATTTTCAAAAGTTAGACCCACCCCTCCTCGGTCTTGCATTGATTTCATTGGTTGGTGCGCCAGGTCGGCCAGGACACCGACAGAAAGACACACGTCATATGCTAATTCCAGACCAAGAGAAGCAGTCCACTCAGAGAGTGGGCGGGTCTATTGGCTGGAGCCAGGCAAGTACTGCCCAGGACTTAGACCACATTTCTCCCATGTTAGCTTCTCTGTACTGGCTGTACCCTGTATGATCCTGAATATTATTTGAAATCATTCTCTTCACCCACAAAGCACCATCATATCTAATAAGGAGCTTATTACACCTTATTACTGCACTAGAACTCAGGAACTAAAAGTTCCTATGATTGGCCGCTAGTTGCGCTGTTCTTCGTGTGCTTTATTTTCAGCAAGCTCAAGACAATGTCCCATGTATCCCTGCGGTTGCACGTGACCGTTGGCAGCCAATAGCATTCGAGATGGCATCATTTCTACCAATGAACGTTGATTTCTACAATGATGGCGGCACCCATACAACGGCCAAAAAAGCTTAATTTGTGCAGCATAGAAACCAACTGCTTCCCACCGTCCATATTTTTTTTACAGTCTATTGGGATGTAGTGGAGTCTTCCCTCACTTCTAAATATAGCATTGTTTTATTCTTCTTTTATATTATTGTGTTACACACTACACCTTTGTGTAATCTAGCTATAAAGCAGGGGCTATGCAAATAGCCCCTATTTCTAGGTAGTCAGTGTGCCATATCAACTTTAGGTTAAATTATGACACCAAATCAAAAAAAAAAAGAAAAAAAAATGTTAACAGTTGATTTTAATTGCCCACAAGTATAGCAGTTTTCCTTCTTTTGAAATATTTTCTTTTACACCGGGACATTGCAATAATGAGCATTAGACAAAGAGCAATAACCCACCTATTTAAAAATATATATATGATGAATTACATTTCTTTAAGTATCTTCAATTCATGTAAATATCATATAAGTTCATACAAGACATACAAGGTTTCCACCCATCAGCATAATGAATGAATGAATGAATCTAGAAACAAACCAAGGTACTTGTACTTATCTGTAAACTCTAGTTGTTTGTCACCAACACAAAATCTTGCTGTACCTGGATTTCTAAAATGTGACTTGTGTTTTCTTTTGATTAATACACATTTTCCATTACTTGCACCATGCACCTATATACTAACAATGACTTGTTGTAAATAACCAATTATTTTTATTTTATTTTAGCCATATCCAACATTGCACCCATGTAAACAAATACACAATGCAGTTTGGTCAATATACTGTATGAAAACTAAATAAAATAAATAAAAGAAAAAGATACAGGTTTATTCTGGTAGTAGAAAATAGGAATAGGAATGGCATGATGTTCAAGATGGCTTACATGTTTTTCTAGTACCTAGGCATGTTTAAGAGCATACAAAATGTGACTTAATTTTCAAGATGGCTTCCAAAATTTCGGCCAATATCTTAAAATAGCTACAGTAGGCCTATATCTCAATTGCAGAAATGTATACACAGTATTTTCGCTTGACTCTGGCACCTATAGACATGCATAAGAACATACACAAATATACGTTTCAGAAAGGTGTCATTTTCAAGATGGCATACGAGATGGATGCTGCAAGCTTAAATATGCATCTCAATTGAATTGATTCTGGTACCTCTAGGCATGCTTATGAACACCTAGGGAATTTTACCTTCCGAAAGACTTAATTTTCAAGATGGCATTCAAGATGGCTGCTGGGAGCTTAAAATGACTACATCTCCATTGCACAAAATGATACAAAGGTTTTCCAATTGTTTCTGTTAACTCTAGGCATGCTTAAAGCACAACTTTGTTTTTTATTACAAGGATTCATAATTAGATTGTAGAGTGTTAAAATGTTTTCATTAACTGTTTTCTATTGTTTTAGCGATTTTAGTATTTTGATTTCAGTGAGTGGGGGCATGCGTACAAGTGGCTAAATATGTCTTTTTAGACACAATAAGCTATCAATTTCTATATTAGCCTACTATTTACACCAGCCCTCACAAGTCATCTGCCCATGAAAGATTGCGGTGCATCTTGGGAATGGGCCTACTGTGTCTAAGAGATATTTAGCCTCTTGCATGAATGCCGGCATGCATGCAAATTAAAAATTGTTAAAATTACTAAAACAATAGAAAGAAGTGAATGAAAACATTTTTAACTCTCATCTTTTCTTTTCTCTAATGACTATGTAAGACATGAACCCTTGTTGTAAAAAACAAAAACAAAGTTGTCCTTTTAATATAACAAAATATCTAGGAAAATATATGATCCAGAAGTCTTCAGACAGTATGGATGCTCTGAACAGGGGTTGGAACCTGCAGGACAATAGATTTGTCCCACTTATGTCAACAACATTGTAACGGTTCTACTGCAACATGGATTTGCCTAGGTTATTTTTGCATGTTCTTAAAGGGATATTCCACTTTCAACAGGGAGCAGTGGTAGGGCCTCTCTCCACATACAAACCCATTGTAACTTCAAACTTCATTTTAAACATGATAGATTCATTAAAAACACCCATTATTTTTTCTGGTGACTCATTTTACCTTCCTAATACGTGAGCAGGCCGTGTTTTTCGATAACTTTTTTCATTTATTTTTAATAATTATTTGGGAAAATGGAAAAAATGAAATACAAAAAAAATATTAAAAAATGAAAAAAGTTATCGAAAAAACACGGCCTGCTCACATATTAGGAGGGTAATATTAGTCACCAGAAAAAAGAATGGGTGTTTTTAATGAATCTATCATGGTTAAAATGACGTTTGAAGTTACAATGGTTGTGTATGGGGAGAGGCCCTGGGCCTGGAGGGCCTGGTAACATTTACATCAAATATCTAAATATTCAATCAAGCTAATTAAAAACTGTTCAGTGTGTTCATAAAAGCCTGATTAGATGATAAAATTACCAAAAGTTTTTTTTAAAGTGAAATATCCCTTTAAGCACAGTGGTGTAAAGTAACAAAGTACATTTACTTAAGTACAGTTTGGAGGTATTTGTACTTGAGTATTTCCAGTTTTCAGTACTTTTACTTCTACTCCACTACATCTCAGAGGCAAATATTGTACTTTTACTCCCTACAATTATTTGAAAACTTACTAGTCACTTTGCAGATATAAATTACAATATTATAAAACATAATTAAAACACTTTAGCCATATTCTATACCGTGGCTATTTGAAAATAGCCGATCTACAAGCTCACAACGCATCGCGATGCATTGTGAGCTTGTAGATCTTCAAACATTGTGCACTTTTACTTTTGGTACTTTAAGTACATCTTGATGCCAATACTTTTGTACTTTAACTCAGGTACATTTTTAATTCTGGACATTTACATTTGCAACAGAGTATTTCTACATTGCAGTATTGATACTTTTACTTAAAGGAGTAGTTCACCATTTTTCAACCTGTCTTCATATAATAGGTCCTCACTAATGTTCATGATGCTATTTTTGAGTGCGGACCAATTATATGAACATAGGTTGAAAAGTGGTGGAGTGCCCCTTTAAGTAAAACATTTGAGTACTTTTTCCACCACTGCTTAAGCATGCGGTACCAGAATCAATTTAAGCGTGGGTGCTCTTTTGTGCCCGAGTAGATGTTAACATTACCACACACATGTTTGAAAGTTACGCCCCAGGCTAGGGGCCCCTAGGTGTAACGTAACAAAATGGACTCCCTCCTTCCCAGCCCCCAAACACATCCAGCCAACACCAGTTTAAAAGCAACAAAAACATGGATTTATTAAGATTGGCAGACTTTAAAGCATGTTACCTCAGGGTGGGCCCTGAACAGAAAATCCTAACCCAAAGACATTACTTCCCAAAACAACCAAAAGGTAACCCACCCCCACATTACCATGTCTGCACTTCACTTCACCCATAGTAACACGGACAGCTAAAAACATGCTAACATTAGTGTTGGAGGCTGGCAAGAAGGAAGACATCTTCAAGCTGGTGCCAGCCAGCTTTATAGATCAGCCTAGTCCAGGAGCCAATCAGCAGTCAGGTCCACCTGGTAGCCAACCACTCACATTCACACAACACTCACACCACTCACACACCAGCTGGCACTCATCACTCACTCAGCTCCACTCAATCACCATGCACCAATGTGGGGAAATACAGGTAAACACAGAAAATACATATGACCCTTTAGGGCCATAACACCCTTAAACATAATGCAACTTGGTGCCTTGAAAAGGCCCTTAGGCGAAACCAGCCATGCTGGAGAGCATCAGCGCAACAGTTAAGCCATAAGTGAAGTAGGAGGAATGGACGGTGTTCGGGCCGCCACAGAACAGACTCTCGCACGGTTTGACGGGCGGAGGACACTCGAAATCCTTATCGGTGTCGGTTTCACAGTCGGTCACCGTGACGAAGCCCGGTGGGTCAGTGGTGACGTGCATGTTGATCCAGCTGTGGAAGCGGGAAACGCGAGTGTAGACTGCTGGGAACTTGGGCTCGCCACAGCCCTTACCGAAGCTCGCGATCCCAGATTGGACCCACCCGGTTGTAGTACCGTTCGGCAGCCGGTTCAGCATCACCAACGGCCCACCTGAGTCTCCCTGCAGGGAGGAAGAGACATTTATGGTATTTATTTAATAATTTTTTTTATTTTATGATCTATTTTTGTATAAATATGTTTAAGAAGCTTTGACCCTTAACCCATTTAGGCCTAGAATTATTGACTGCTTTAACTGTTGAAAAATAGCAGATATATACAAGCTCACAGCGCGGCACCGAGTGCCGCGCTGCAAGCTTGTAGATCTGCTATTTTTGAAAAAGTCGTGAAAATGTGTGCAAATCTTTGAATACATGTATTTTTAGAGCGAACGTTTGTAACTCAAATTTTGATTCTGGGTGGTCCTTGGAACTATAATATTTTGAGATATGAATATTTTTTTACAGGGGTCCTTCACATGAAAAGGTTAGAGAACCACTGACATTATAGTCTCTCAAGAACAGACTAACTGAGCTGTTAAAGGAGTAGTTCACCCCCAACATGACTTTCTTTTCTATTCATTACTCACACCATGGAGACTTGAGTTCAATGATATTTCTTAGTTTTTTGTCGCATTCCTAAGCAAAGATTTGATTACAATTAGTTTACCCCCATTGATTCCGGATGGGACTCCCCATCCGGAATCCGGAATTTTTTGTCTTAGGTATGCGACAAATACCAAAAAGTATTATTGAACAGACTCTAGTCTCCATGGTGTGAGTAATGAATGGGAAAAAAGTCATTTTGAGGGTGAACTACTCCTTTAATAGTTAAAAAAGAATGTGGAATTAAAATGCACTGTATGAAAGTCACATTGAGTCATAACATGTTCTAAAATAAAGTTCAACATGATAGCTGATGTGGCATGGGGTGTCAGAGAGACAGAGAGAGCTAGAAAGAGACAGAGAGAGACAGGCAGACAGACAGACAGAGACAGACAGAGAGAGAGAGGATACATGATGAAATAGACAGAGAAAGAGTAGCATGTGTCACCTGACACGCGCCCTTCCCTCCTCCGTCGCGGCCAGCACAAAGCATGTTGTCTGTGATGCGATCATCGCCGTAGGAGCAGCCACACTTGTTGTTTCCTACGATCGGCACGTCAACTTCCTGAAGGAGATGGGGCAGCGGAACTAAGGGAAAGACATACAAAAGGGAGTGAGTCATTTGCAAGGCTGCCCACAATTTAAAGTTTCCCGCTTTTAATGAAAGACCACACTTGTACCACTATTGGGCATTCACCAAATATTCGAATATTCGAATATCAAAGTAAAAAATATATATATATATATATATATATATATATATATATAATATATTTCTTCATGGTTTATAAAGCTTGGCTAGATAGGAAGTCATAAGAACCCTGACAAGCACTTGGAATTGTAGGTATTACATTTAATGTGACTCGGTTCGCAGATAAATATTGTGAAAACAGCAGCTGCAGCACAACGCCTCGCAAGTGAGCATGTAGATCGGCTATTTTCACAATGTTCGCCTCTTGCTTACTTAATATTTGACAGTTTGGCCAGTCCTGTCGAATATTCAACTATTCGAATACTTTGAGGTTGAATAATTCGAATACTAACCTGACTGAGCCAGATGGTGGCAGTAGTGCGTAGGCTACCGCCCTACTTTACCATCTGAGATCTCTCGGGGGGAGTTGATAACGCTCGTAAAGTCCCGGGCCGGACCAATCAGCGGCAGCTACGGGCGGGCTCTGAGGGGCTCTGAGCCAATAGAGTCTGATTGCAGACCACGTGGATGCAGACAGGCCAATATGAGTGGTTGGAGTTGGCACTCCCAGACTGTGGTAGACAGACGGCCACATCCAATCACCTGCTAAAGAATTTGAAAAAATGGCCCGGCCCTTACATCGGGTCTGCCCGAGGGATCCCAGATGAAGGTAAGCAGAGCGATATGCAGCCAGGCATACGCACTGCTGCCATCATCGGGCGCAGTCAGGTTAGCCCTAACCACTATAGGTCAAGGAATCATCACAATGTTGCACTCATGGAGCCTGACAGTCAGACGGTACGTGTCCTACTCAACATTTCTCAGTGGAAGAGTAAGGAGTAAGTAAGCATTGCCTAGCTATGAGGCCCATATAGAGTCCTTAGTGTGAGGCAGCTTGATTTTCAAGTTCACACCCAGACATGACACTATATGTCGCAGGGACTTATCCCCCAATCCAACCCTTGATTCCCTTGAGTGCCAAGCAGGGAGGCACTGGGTCCCATTTGATGACTTCAGTGATCTCCATACATGGGCATAAAAGGTACGAGGAGTGCCAGATACAGAGATCTCTAGCCTACCGTTGTTCCCTATTGAGCTTGGCACATTTCCTGGGGCAAGCTGGCCAGATCACACGTCAAACATGTCTTCTAATTTTTATACTCTCAAAAAGTGCCTGCAATGTATTGCATTTGAAACTACGTTGCAGTGCATTTCATGGGGTGATCACCGCTTGCCTCCTGTGAATTGTTTTATTTTTATTTTTGTTTATTTTCTGTTTATTTAGTTGCTGAGTGAGGTCAGCAGGCAAAGTGACGTGAGTGAGATGAAAAACCTGGGTGAAATGTGCCATTCTCAACAGGAAACAACAGTAGGCTGGGCATAAAAGGGACAAGGACCGAAAGATAAAGAGCTCTCCATATGTATATAAAGGGATGAGGACTGACATATACAGGGATCTCCAAATATGGGCATATCAGTCGGATAAGCAGTGTGACGTGGGTGTCAGCAGGGCCACATAGCGGCCCGAACTCTAGACGTGAGGGCTGCGTATGGCCCCGAATCTCTAGTATAGTTCAATATTCAAATCTTTATATATTGACACAAAATGTTTTATGGTCATTATTCACCAGGAGCCTGGATGGCTTGGTTTCTAGGCTTAAAATAATTACCCCTATTCACGGCCCGCCCACTCAGCACATTTCTCAGCAACGTCCTGGTGCTGACGTCAGTTTTGAAGGGGAAACTAACACAGAAATCGCTGGACTTAAAGCCAACAAATCCTTATTTCGAACGGTAAAGTAAATTATAATGCTTTGTGCCTTTTACTATCTTGTGTTCTTGATCATGCTAGCCGTATGTTATACTTTACTATTCGGAAATTGCATTACATTTGCGATCACTCTATGGGCTTTTAGCAGGGTTATACCCTTCAAAACGTGACTTCAGCACCAGGAAGTTGCTGAGTGGGCGGGCCGTGAATGGGGCTAATTGAGACAGTAATGGTATAGGCGGAGTTCTCTGATCATCTCGCTTCCTTCTTAATCTGCTTCCACGACCGTCTTACACTCACCAATGTCATCGCGTATCGTCCCCCAGCCAGTCGCCCAGCTCGCCGTTCCATCGTGGAAGGTGCTGTCCGGTGCCGCCAGACAGACCGGGCGAATGTAATCGGTGAAGTTGACGGGGCTGGAGAGCTTCAGCAGAACGATGTCGCTGTCATGCTGCGCTAGCTGATTGTTGTTGGGATGGCGGATGATCGGGGCGACCGTCCTGCTCACCTCGTTGGGGTTGGGTAAACCCTGGGAGTGGCGACCCAGGAAAATGGTCACGTTGGACAGCTGATGATTCTCCGTACTGAAAGAGAGTGGTGGAAAAGGTACTCACATTCTTTACTTAAAGGGGATTTTTGGTCAGAAACCCATCGTCTTGTGACATCATCGATTGTCAATCCAGTTTATAGAAACTGCAGGCTTTCTATTCCTGAAAAGTTGCAATTTTAAAGTGGAAGCCATTGTTCTCGCGATAATAAAAATCTAAATATTTTTCAATATGGCCCCAGAAAACGATGGTTTAGTGAGGAAAAGTGATGAGTCATCACTTTTCAGAGTTTTGTGGGTGTTTTCTGGAGCTGTGACGACCCCGAAGGTCGCCGACTCGGGCGCCCTAGCTAAATCATTAGAGCATGCCCTGGGCTACATCTGTGCAAAATGTGCCGCTTTCAGACTGATTAGCACGAGAAAAAAAAGCCCAAGGCCTCCGACTAACATGAATGCTCACCCATACATGCATCGTTTTCTGAGGCCATTTCTAGCCCAAGGAATGTTTTTTGTGCAAAACAAATGCTTGCAATGGATTCAGCATCATGACAGACCCCTCAGATCCTACTTAAATACCCAGAAAAAAATGTTTTTTCTGGGTAATTTCCTCCTGTATAGAAAGTCAATGGGAGCCCAACTTGATTTGGCCGCCCCCCCCCACAAAACAAATAGCACTACACAAACCTTTCTTTTTCAGGCATTTGGAAAAAAAAATAAGGATAACTCCACGGCTAGAAGGATGCTGTCTTTAATCGTTTAAAATCAATATGATTTGGAAATACTTTAAAAATTTGCCTCCGTTTCTTTTTGTAGAACCATAGGATTGAACGAATGTGGCCGGAAGTGAACAACCGTGTCACATATCCATTAAAGGCGGCGTTGGTTCAACTTGAAGACCAAAAGGCCATAAACATGGAGGACACCACAGTACGATACTGCGTCTCAAACCTGACCTGTCAGGTTGCCAGTATTGGACTGCAGCGGTTTATTGATGCCTGGAATTGTCACAGAGTTGAAGGTATTTTATCTTCTTTTGTCCAGGAAAACCAATTGAATGTGGCAAGGTTGGCATTAGAGTTTAGCTCATTATCCCATGTTTACTATTACTATATATGCAACCAAATTTTGGTTGCATATGCTTGGCCTGCCATGACTTCTGTGACCCATCAACATCAATTGGACAGACTATATTGTTTGATGGTCAATAGAAACAGACACAAAGGAATTAAGACAGGACTTGTTGCAGAGCAAGCAACAATAAACAATGATATATGTCTGGAACAATTAATTAAAGTTTAACAGAATTTGTCCAAACATCATAAAGTTAGAAAAGCAATGTATTGCCATACTGCACCAATAATATCTTTTTACAAAAAGTTAATTTAAATCTTTATTTGCTTATTAAGGCAGGGGGATACCAAATGTGCTGGCTGAGGGTGGGTGCCGGGTGAAAGTGCCCTCTGAATTCTTGCCAGGACCAACAGAGGCTGCTGACATGTATGACCAAGAGAGGGGCTCAACTCTGACACGGGTCTCAGAATTTGGCACCAACCCATTTGCCACTCTAGAGGAGCAGCAGAGAGCCGAAGAGCTCTTCAGCAGCAAATACCCTGATTTGGGGTATTTATTTGAGAGGGCGGTCAACAGAGAGCCTAGGCCTTTCCAGGAAGCGGTGCTCGAACTTATCGCTGCTTCACGGAGACGATGATCCTATAGCAGGGGTCTTCAACGTTTTCAGGCCAAGGGACCCCTTAGTTGAGAGAGAGATGAAGCAGGGACCCCTACAACCTTTTCATAGATTCTATAGTTTCATTGTTTGACAGCATGATCATCAGTGTATTTTGGATTCATGTCAATTTGTGTTTTTAGATATTTAACCACTTGAACTGTCAATAGTTAATAAATGTGACCTTTCATTCTGTACTTAGTCTGCTCTTTTTCCCCGCTACACCAAAGCTCCTTTCCAAAAATAGCAGATCTACAAGCTCACAACGCCTCGCAGCATCGAGGCGTTGTGAGCTTGTAGATCGGCTATTTTCGGCAAAGAGGGTTGGTGTAGAGGGGAAAAAGAGCAGACTAAGTACAGAGTGAAAGGTCAAGTTTATTAAGTATTGACGGTTGAAGTGGATACACTGATGATTGTGCTGTCAAATAATGAAACTATATGGAATCTGGTCCCTGCTTCATCTCTCTCTCTCTCAGCTAAGGGGTCCCTGCTTCATCTCTCTCTCAGTTGTTCACAGCCTGCAGCGTCTGAGAGACGTTACTGTAGTAAACCGACACCGGCACGGATCTGCAAGCTCACAACACGTCACGGAGGCTACCTGTCCTAAACCAGATAAATACCTGTCCTCCTAAACCTCTGTCTGTATACAATGTAACAAGAGCTTCTGAAATAAAAGGTCTATATTTTCTAAAGCAGGGGTCTTCAACGTTTTCAGGCCAATGACCCCTTAGTTGAGAGAGAGATGAACAGGGACCCCCACAACCTTTTCATAGATTCTATAGTTTTGTTGTTTGACAGCATGATCATCAGTGCATTTTGGATTCATGTCAATTTGTGTTTTTAGATATTTAACCACTTGAACTGTCAATAGTTAATAAATGTGACCTTTCATCATTCTGTACTTAGTCTGCTCTTTTCCCCCTCTACACCAAAGCTTGTTTCCAAAAATAGCCGATGTACAAGCTCACAACGCTCACAATCGCAGCTAAAGATCTCAGAATATGGAAACTAGGGTTGAAGTAGTTAATATGAAAAAGATGGGGGAAAAAAAAGAAAAACGTTCTATCGCTCAAAGATTTGGAGGACCCTCTGTAGTAACTCTGAGGACCCCCTGTTGAAGACCCATGTCCTATATTTATTTTCCTGTGTTTTATCAATAACAGTACTCGTGGGCCTTTTATTTTGTTTTTTGGTTTAACAACGTACCTACATTAAAATATAAAAACACTAGTCTTGACTTTTTCATGTCTGACTGTTCTGATTGAAATTACAAGGACAAGGTTATGTATGAACAAAATGGTGTACTCCCATTGTATTGTTGTGCCTCAGATTACACAGTATAGGGTAACAGGTAGGTGGCAGCATTCTATTCATTTCAAAGGTCTTTATTGGCATGAAAAAACATACATTTACATTTCCAAATGTCAGCAGATTGGCTAATCACAAACAGTAAAGGTTGATTAGTCTTCTGTATGTACCAGCCTATTAGATTATGATGAGTCAAACGGGTCTTTGGGGATTGTATAAAATGATGCTGTAACTCATCCTTAAAGTACTAAGTCAGTTGGGGTCATTAACTGGACCCTCTTTGATCAAGTAGTGCATAGGTGGGTGACAAGCATTGATTTAATGTGTTTAATATTTCACAAACGTGCAGATCTGCAGTGGTGGAAAAAGTACTCAAATGCATTACTTATCGGAATGTATTAAAAGTACAAAAAGTAAAAGTTATGTTTGAAAATAGATCTACAAGCTCACAACATGTCACATTGTCTATTTTAAAATAGCTTAGGTTAATGTATGTTTTATAATTATAATTTATATGTGTAATGTAACTATTAACTAAAGTTGTCAAATAATTGCAGTGGAGAAAAAGTACTGTGTTTGGATCATATAAAAAAGGTGTAATTCTTTAGGGATGGATTTGTGCTGTGCCGTTTCGTTGGCCTATTCTACATATATCACCACTGTTCTGCTGCTATGTTCTACTATTAATCACTGCTGCTCAACGCTGCCCTCTTTTGGCCACGTCACTGTAATGCTGCTATAATCTGCTAATTCATAATATCAAATGTAGGCTATAAACAATTGATGATTTCAACTGCACAAATTAGCACGAAAGAATGACACGATTTTGAGGGGATTTTGATTGGGGGTGCAAGGCTCAGTAGGCCTAAACGTAGACCTATAACTTAAAATATCGAAAATGATACCAGCAGCAAAAAATGTCACAATTTGTATGCGTGTTTTCATCATTGGCAAAATATCCTGACAGTAAAATCCTCCAACACGTGACTCTTATTATTGGGGATTTTATGACTTTATTGATAGGACAAGGACAGTAGACTGACAGAAAGTGGGGAGAGACGCAGCTGTCGCTCTGTGACTTTTATTTTGAAGGTCCGTCTGGTTGGTTTCATTGACAATTAACGGTGAATCAAAGCGAACTATGGAACAAGCCGTCTGTTGCACTTGACTTTGAGTGCAGATGGATAATAGAACAACGGAACACGGGGGTCAGTGTTCTGTTTTCTGTTGTCTGTTTTTGAAGGGATAATAGGAAAACAAAATGGCATCAAACAAAAAACAGAGCACTTTTTCCTTTTGTTCCACCAGATTACCAATGTTTACAGGCATTTAGAAAAACGAACAATGGGTCTGTTGTCTTTGTTTTCATTTTAGATGTAAAACTAAAACAATGGTCTACGGTTTTGTTTTCCGTTTTTCATTTTAGGTTTAAAAGTAAAACATGGGAATATGGCCTGTTCCGAGTTTTATTTTGAAGAGAAAAACAAATTATAGCCTAAGTTAGTACCCGGACCTAAATCAACATTTTTAGAGTCAAGAAATCCAATGGTGCTAATTAGAAATATTCACAAATGATCAATGGCACAGATTTGGGTCACAATCCTTAATTTTGGGGGCAAAAGGTAACATTTTAATATTCGTTTTTGCACTATTTTGACCTCTAAAGTATAGCATGATTCCAGTGGTTGATCTAAAAGTTTAAGGAAATCAATATATTATCTGAAGAGACAGCGACAGATGATTTCTCTCATTGACACAAAATGGATTAAACTGAAAACATTAAGTTTCAATCTAATTAAAAACTGGTATATTGTTGCTGTCGGGTGGAAACCTTGTATGTAGGCCTACAAAGCAACTGCTTCTCAGAGAATGGAAAAAATAACCTGTTCCAATGGATCCAATGAATATGGTATTTAGTTATAAGCTCTTGTTAATACTTTTTGTTCTTTCAATATTCATAAAACCCACAGACAGACACTTCAATGTTCAATGGATTTAATTAAACAAAAGCTGGAGGGGAGGAGGCAAAGGGACCAGGTAGAGAGGTAGAGGGACAGGTCAGAGTGGGCGGTCCGCATGGCGCTTGGTCCAAGAGGGGTAAGGCTAATCATGGCCAGATGGCCAAGACATGGCACGACCTCGCCGAGGTTGCATGTCACCCTGAGGCGTCTTACTAGTAGTAGGCTAGAATAGATCATCAGGCAGAGAATAGTGGCATACTGTATAAGTGAGGCAATAAATGATCTGGCTAGCCAGTGAAACAGGCAAGCTTACCTGTAGAAATAGCAAGAACACAGTCATCTATACATCATCCTCATTATCATCATTACTGTCACTAGTCAATCTTGACAGTCTTCATCGTTTTCACAGTCAGCACTACACTGACATAATTCCATACAGAATAGCTCCACTGATCTGCAAGATCATCTACAGTTTGTGACAGTCTGCTTTGCAGTGACATCTGACCATCTCCATGATTGCCTCTGGTACTGGGAGGGACTCAGTTGTAACTGGTTTGACCCCTCATATGCTAATTAACAAATGTGTTTGCTTTTTTCCCTGTATAGTAAAGTTAATAGGACACCAACTTTAGCAGCTGATAACACCAGTGTAGCTGTGTCTCAGAAAGGGTTATCATACGAAAATATAATCTACAGATATAGAGCTTTTCAAAAATACATGGTTGGTAACCTTGGCCACCTTTCGGATACCGACATCTTGTATGGCCCATGGACTAATAGTTACAAATCAGTATTACGACCAGATTACAATGCAGCCTGCATGATAATACAGTATTGTTTACATTCCCAGCAGGAATCAAAGCATAACGTTATAATGGTCAATCAATCCAATGTTCAAATTCAGTCAATAATGTATTTTTTAATAAATCATAAAATGAGCAAATCAATAGAAATTGTGTCACACACAGTACTAAATTGCTTATTAGATATGTAAATATCTATTAGAAATTATCAACACAACTTTAAAAGGGCCAATCAATCTCAGCAAAGACATTCATTGCCAAAGAAATATATTCAATACAATGTGTATATAATAGTAAAGGAGCAACATGATCAGTAAAATGTATGTAAATTAGTATAATGCAAATAATGCTTTAATAATGCAGGACTAAATGTAAAGTTGTGGAGAATAGAGACTCAGTGAGAGGTTGTATTCAGGGGGAGTAAATCCACTTTTTCTGGTAAATCAATAAAAACACATCTCCCACCTTCACCATTTTCACCAAACATTGGTTTAAAACCACACTATTAACTGTATTGTATTTGCAACTTAATTAATGAAAAAATGAAGTTAATTGAATGAAACCGAGTCACCGGGACCTCACCTTTGTTAAGTGTACATAATCCCTGATAAATAAACAATACATGAAATGAAAGGGAATTATATTAAATTGAATTAAAACACAAAGTACAACAAAATCATCAAATCCAAAAGAAGGTCAAATATGAAGTAAAATATAAAACACATAATTTCCAATTATTAGAATTATAAAAAATGATTAAGTAAAGAAAAGAAACGAGAGGTGATTCTTAAATGTTTTAAAAGTTCATATTGAATAAGACATCGGCCTATGCTGTACAAGCAGGTAAGAACTAACACACTGTCTGTTAATGTTAACAACAAACCAAAAAACGAACACTTCCCCATCCCCGACAGGACAATTTCCCACTTCAAAATGAATAAAGATTCCCCACCAGATTCCCCTTTCATTCACATTCACTGTTACATGATGACATGAAAAAGAAGATTATTGATTCAAATCCAGATCAGTCTCAGGTGTGTCCAGAGCTCTGCGTAGGTTCTGCCAGAACAGTCCAGGGTGCTGTCCAGCCTGGGTCCAGCTCAGGTAGGTGTGTGTCTTCATCAGCCTCCTCATGTGATAGTAGGGAGACAACTGGTGGTCTGGAATGTCCTCCAGAAACACCAGGATCAATACGTCCTTCTGTTCATCAAACAGGCGGTAGCTGCACACAGGAGACCAAAGGACAGTTACACTCAGTCTAGTTTCATTTACACTACAGTGAGACAAACTACTACTTGCATTAAAAATATCACTTAATTTTCTGTAATTAATGATATATTAATGCTCTATTAATGCAATAATTAATGCTACATTTTTATAGTGCGACACTGGCCCATAAATGTCTTAAAGGGTATATTCCCTCTCCATGCCAAAAAATGAAATAGAAAAATAAATAAAAATGTAAGTCAATTCTGCATAATACACAAATTGTTAACATGTCCCTCATTATGTTTTCAAGGAATTTATAGAGAAACATCAGAGAAATGGTGCCCCCACCTGGCCATCTGGAACTCTCTAGAGCACCATTCACTCTCCAGGTAATGATGGCTGATCACACAGATGGTCTTTCTGCTGCCATAGATGGCATCTGTAATGTTCTCTATGATGGGTGCACCTGGAAACAAAACACACAATTTCACTTGTGATGTGGGTGGGTGGGTGGGTCAAGGTTTCAGACTCAATTGGCGGGCGGCGGGCAGGCGGGTTATCACCATTCTGCAAAAAATAAATAAGAATAATCACCTGTTCTTATTTGCCTTTTATTCTTAATAAGAGTAGGCCTATAAGAATAAGAATACAACGTTTTGAATACGAGCACGAGCGAGCGAGTTTTAAAATGTGCCAGAGAGGAGCGAGGTTTCTCCTCCGCTCCTTGGTGCGAGGAACGTCCCAATTCCGCTCCTGTTGGGGCCGCGAACCACATTTTGCCAACATTTGCGCTCGCTGACACCATCAGACAACGTGAGCACAGCAGAGAAGAATGCACAAACAATTCAGCGCGTGTCGCTGATCAGGATTTCACTTAAATGTCTCTGTCATCCACACATGTCTGTTAATAAATACTTTGTGTCGGTTAAGTTATATAACCAGCCAGTCAACGGATACGATTTGAAACACAACTTTCGCAAGTGAGACAGATTTTTTGACTGAATGAACCACGCTCACCTCGAGTCGTTCCCATCTCTCCAATCTGGTGATTAATCAATAACCAACAGGATTTAATATTGTCTGTCTTTTGCTGTCTGTTTAAAGTGCGAGGCACTGTATAAATATGATTGACATAAAACCTGAAAGGCCATTCTTACCCCAACAATGCCCCCACGATTTAGAGAGAATGAACGTCTTTGAATGAATGTCTTTTAGGCTAAACCCCAATTTTAACAACACATTTGTTTATTTAGCCCAAGACAATATTGTGCTACTGTAAACCTTTCTGTAAAGCGACGTTGGGTACTTACAAAAGCCGTATATAAAGATGAGCTATTGTGGAGATGATATACCATCTTTTTTTAAATGCGGGTTGCGGGGCGGGCGGATTCGTTGATTTGTATATTGTTCTGCGGCGCGGGCAGGCGAGTTACGTTCCGTGCGGGCTGTGGGCCGTGCGGGTTATGAAAAAAACCTGACCTGCGCATCACTAATAGATAGATAGATAGATAGATAGATAGATAGATAGATAGATAGATACCTACCTAACTGATTACAACCGTTAGTGACGAAAAGAGACATATACATTTATATTAATACAGTATTACTTAGAGCCAGAGAGGTTTGTACCTGGTAGGAAGTCTCGGTGATGCAGACAGAGTCTCCAGCCCTGCTCTCCCTCCAGCACTGGAAGCATTTCTCTGCAAACCCAGAGCTCATCGTGAACATTGTAGGAGATGAAGGCGTCATATTGCTGACGAGCCCCCCTCTTTCTTTCCTTGGCATCATAAAGGAAGGCCAGGAAGAGGTAGTAGGCATAGAGAAGATGCAACCTCAGGTAGTGGTAGGTGAAGGATGTGAGCAGAGTCAGCACAATCACACAAGTGGAGGAAATGCAGCAGATGAAGCTATCGTCCACCAAACAGGAATGATAGTCAAAGTCCAGAAACCTGGTTCCCTTTTTAGCCAGAGGATAGGCACAAGCGTAGTGGTGACCAAAAACTACCTGCGTCTGATTATTGTTCAGCATCCACTGCAGAAAGTCATAATTAGAGCAATCACAAGTGAAAGGGTTGTCAGCCATGTTAATAAACTTGAGAGCAGGGAGAAAACTGAACACAGAGACATCGATCACAGTCAACTCATTCTGGTTCAGGTCCAGAAAGGAGAGTCTAGTCAGATTGGCTTGTGCCAGGAAATCCAGGGATGTCAGATTACAGTCTATTAAAGAAAGAGTCTTCAGCTGTGGTACATGCCTGAATGAGTCTGGGTCTGGTTGTTTACCATGGACAACGTACATGTGTTCCAAATGTGTCATATCTGAGAGCATGTCCCATAAGATATGGATATGAAATTGAATTGGATAAGAGTATTCTAGATTGAATTGTATTGTTAAGCTCTTCAGGTTCTGCAGTAAGGTGGTATTATAGTTTTGCCATTGTAACTCACGGGGAGGTGAAGATGTCATTTTATAAGGGATATTATAAAAATGTAGACCAAGTGTTTCAAGTTCATCTAGTCCCTCCAAATAGTTGTTGTTCCATGTTGTTCCATGGATAATAATTCTACGTCTAATTGCTTGAGTGATTTCAGACTCATGAATTCCCCTTTGCTGAGCGTCCCAATTATATTTCCATTCAGAGTTAGAACCTTTAATTCATTAAGATGTTGAAAAACACACGGTTTGAGTGCAGGGATGTTGTTGTTATCTAGATAAAGGTGCGTGAGTCTGGTTAAATGTAAGAAGTCTGAGCAGCTTAAATCCAAAATACGATTGGAATGCAGGTAGAGGATTTGAAGCATGGAGAGATACTTAACATCGTCTGGCACTTTGTAAAGTTGGTTTTTGTTGAGGTTCAGGTGACTCAGTTGATTCATTTGTTTTATTGAACCCTTAGACAGTTTAGTCAGTTTATTATACTAGCCCTTACCCGTTCAAAGATATGAGCTCCGAAATGATGTGCAGTGTGTGGGTTATACCCAGGGGGCAAAGGAAGGTGTGCTGCATTTGCCCCGACATACAAAGTTGTCCACCAGAAATATTATCTATGACCCAGTAGGATCACAACCTATATGGACAACCCGGTCAATTTGTACAACAAAGTCCAATATGGCCGCCTTTAGTTTTAATGGGGGGTGAATAGGGCAACATTTTAAACTGAGGGATATTTCCACGAAACTTCACAGGTTGATCAATGGTATACATATGAACATTTTTCGTATTGCAAGTTTCCATGAAATCCAATATGGCCGCCACAATATGGCCGCCATAATGTAAGGACCCAGAAAATAGGTTTTGCCTCTAACTTCTGAACCAGATGAGCTAGAAACGCAAACTTGGTGTCTATTTCATGGTGTCTGACCATGGGAGACTCAATGGAATAGCTAATTTTATTATTGGGTGTGTCTGGACCTTTATTGTGCATATTTGCAAGATGGTGGACTCCCAAAATAGAGCTTTAACATAATTTCGGGGCATAAATTCGGGGCAAATGCAGGTTTCCTAAAAAAAGGCTGGTTTGCCCCCTGGGTATTATGGGATGTGCACTGTGCACACAGTATATGAGGGATGGAAAGTAACTTTAACTGGTGCTTGCATGCTAATATGTAGGAGCATCAATGTAAGAAATACCCGTTCCATTTAACGGCTACAGAGATACTGTGTACCGATCTGCATGATTTTGGACAACATCTGTAACAGGGCCAGAACCACCCCCCCCCCCCCCCCCCCCCCGCCCGCCCGCCCGCCTGCCCGCCTGCACACACACACACTCCCCCCCCCCCCCCCCCCCCTGTGTGTGTGTGTGTGTGTGTGTGTGGGTTTGTGTGTGATTGTGCATGGCCTGAACAACAGCGCCCCTCCCTTAACATGTGTGGTCACAAAAGGTACTGTAGGCTAAATAGATATAGATACACCATAAAAATGCAATTATACAGCATACGATGTGAAAGTGACAAACGGGCTTCACAGTTATGTCAGGTGTGTTCATATGCTGATGGTGATGCGATTTCAGATCAATTGCTCCAGCCACTGAGGAGAAACGCGGTTTCAGACAGACACTCAGACAGACAGACAGACATTCGGAAAATTATATGTTAGATGATAGATCCAGGTTGGTAAGCTGAGTACAATGTGACAGTGTTCCACTAAGGCTGTCATTGAAGTTATACGTCACAGTGAGTGTCCTCAGTGTGGGTATTTTGCAGATAATATTTAAGAGATCTCTGTCTGTCCACAGATCATCAAATCCCAGCTCTATCTTCTCCAGTGAATCAAGGCTCTGTAGAGCCTTTCTAGTGGAGTTATAAGACATGTAATGACCCGACAACGACACAGTAGTTATATTTCTCAGAACATACTTGTCTGGTATGTCCCACTCCCACCCATCATTATCCCCAAATATCAGATTGATTGTCTTTAGATGTGGAAATACAGCTGTTGTGATGCTAAACGTTTTTAATGTTAAACCTGACCAAACACCCAACTCCCTGAGCCCAGAGGACATGTTTAATGGCAGATCCTTTGACTGAAAAGACTCTAACTCATCAGTTTGGATGTCCAGTACCTGTAGGCTTTGTAGCTGTAAGACAGTTATGATATCTGCCATTTGATTGCACTGAACACGTAGTTCCTGTAAGCTGGTGAGTGCCTGGAAGGCAGCAGGGTTGATAGATGTAATTTTATTATCATCCAAGGTCAGTGACAAGAGGTTAGACAGTCCCTGAAACATGTTGTCGGTCAGTGTTGTTAGTTTGTTACTGTCCATAAGGAGTACTTTAAGTTGCACCAAAGGGACAAAAGCGCCATCATCTACATCAGTTATTGAATTAACACTCAGTTCCAAATCTGTGAGATTTGACAGATGATAAAAATCTGTCCTGTGTATCTTTTGGATTTTATTGTTGAATAGTGATAATGATGCAACGTCTCTGGGAAAGTCGTCTGGTATGCTATCAAGATTACAATGTCCACAATCCACTGAAACACCAGCAGTGACATTATCAGAGTAATGAAAAGTGCAGTATTTCGGTAAGTACGCCAGTATTGGATTAAGATGAAGCAAGAACAACAGAAACAAGAAGGGGAAACAATTGCAGCTTCCTGTCTGTAGCATCATGGCTGTCTTCAGGGTCAACTGTCAGGTACTTTTGGTGGAGTAATTCTGCTGTGGACACTGGTTGGTGATGACACTGTTCAGCATTGATGATCTAAAGAGGATACAACAGTAAAACAGTTACCTTGTGACCTTTTATTTGATCTGTAACTCATAGATTCTATGTCTATATTCCACATGTCTCATGTTCCCTTTAAAGGGCTATATAGCATCATGTGTGGACAAACTTGTCCCATGTCATTGTCATCTGGGACTCACAACAACTGAAGAAGATGTAAAAATGTTGGACATTCACATGTGAACTTTCCAATGAAGCTCTACACAGATGAACTCTCAAAAGGTCATAGAGAACTCTGTCAACTTCTCCATTTAGCCTCTTTCACTTCACTGACACTCAAGTTAACATTTCATTCTTCAATATCAAATAATATCTCAGCACAATATCAAATGAAATATATAAATCATATAATATCTTCACACTTTCCTATTAACCACCGTGCTTTACAGAACAGAAATGAAACACAAGTGCTTAACAGAAAAAGTGCACATGGTTACACTAAAGCAAAAAAGAAAAGTAAAAACATAAAACATAAAAACAACAGACGTGAATAGCAGCTATTTCAAGTCTTAAACTTGTATTTTTTTTTTTTTTTTTTTACAAAAGTCCAACCTACTAAATCCTCTCTACTTCAACAATAACTGTGTCATACATCATGACTTACTCAACACAATTCAAAATAAATTCTGTGGACTATTAACAAACACATCTTTCACAGAGGGATTTAAAAGTTCAGCTAAAAGCAAGAGTGAAGAAATAGGTCTTGAGCTGTGCTTTAAAGCTATCCACAGAGGCTGCCTGTCTTAAGCTAGCCTTACACCTAACAACTTTGAAAAGATTTCTCAGTCGTAATAAAATCAAGACGAGTTGCGGCGCGCTCCCGTGATTCGGTCGTTACTCAATCGTTAAATGTGAGGTAGTGCTCCGACTCGATTTTTACCCCGACTTGAGACCCTGATTCTGTTACGAGAATATTAAACTGGTTTGATATTTTCACAAATCGGGGCTGAGTCTGACTAGAGTACAATGACGTAACAACCAAAACAGAACGCTATAGTGAGCCAAAAGCCATTCATTCCCCAAACGCTGAGCTGCCAGCGTGGTCGCCACTAGTAGCTTATTATTCCATTCAAAGTTGATAATAAGTTGATAGGATCATTAGGATCAATCTGCGTCGGCTAGACTCAACTGAGAGGAGAGGAGAAAACGAGTTAGGACTGAGGGAGTAGGGCGGAGCTCGTTGTGACTGTGCATGCAGTGATGGAAAAAGTACTCATATGTTTTACTTAAGTAAAAGTATCAATAGCTTACTGTATACTGCGATGCGACGCGTTGTGAGCTTGTAGATCGGCTATTTTAATTCGCCAAATAGGGCTAAAGTGATTAATGTTTTATAATATTATAATTTATATCTGTAAAGTAACTAGTAGGCCTAACTAAAGTTCAATATTTTCCTCTGATGTAGAGGAGTAGGAGTTAAAGTACTGAAAACTGGAAATAATCAAGTAAAGTACAAATACCTCAATTGTACTTTAGTAATGTACTTATTACACCACTCTGTGGGGGGGGAGCTAGTCAGAGGAATAGGAACACAATGGCTATAATAGGCCCATTTCAGACAGATTTCAGCAAATAAAAGGGAATCTTGAACCAGTCTTTACAAAATCTTTAGAAGCATCTCACATCTAACAACTGAAATATTTTAAAAATCATCATTAAGTCTTTGGGGAGTCTTTTTCAAATCTTTTCGTGTGAGAGGGTAGTCTTTTAGATATCTTTCCAAATCTTTCCAAAATCTTTTCAAAGTTGATAGATGTAAGAGGGCCTTTAGGTGTCCGTAGGTCGCAGTTAACCACTAGTAAGACGCCTCAGGGCGACATGCTTAGGGCGAGGTCGCGCCAATTCTTGGCCATCTGGCCAGCGATGTATATCGGACCAGTTACAGAGTAGTAATAGATCATCTTTTGTCATGGAAACAGCAGATAGAATCTGTGTGTTAGAAAACAAAGCAAAGAATCTACTTCCTTCGCCGTTTAAGATCATTTGGTGCTAGTAGACGGATTCTTCTCATGTTTTTCACTTCTGTTATTATGAGTGTCCTACAGTACTGTAGTACCACCTGGTATGGATGCTTGTCTGCAGCCCTAAAGTCACAACTGCTGCAACAACTGAACATTTGTTCAAAGATAGTTGGACAACCACTTCAGAGGCTATATACATCTACGTATGATAACAGCATTCTAAAGTTGGCAAGGAATATTACAGTAGCCATGTGTTGCATAGAGAATATAGACTGCTGCCTTCAGGAAGGAGATACGGTGTTCCAGCATACAATAAGGTCAGTCGACTTTAAGGCTTAATCAGGAGTTTGGCCAGAGGTAGGCTAGGCGGTGGACATTGCTCTTGTCTGTATTATCCTTATGTATGTAATCCTGTTTTCTGTTCTTTGTGTCAAATGTTTGTTGCGACCGTCAGGTCGCAGTTACTATCAAAACCTCGACCAGCTGTCCGTCTGTCAGTCAGTCAGTCAGTCAGTCACACGTCACACTTTTGCCCTGCTCATATCTCCGCAACCATTGCCCCGATCCATGCCAAATTTAACCTTTAACCTTTCTCACATGGTCCTCTTCTAGCGCCACCATGAGGCCGATTCTTGCAAAACACATTTTTGGACACTGCTCCTACAGTACATTTTTTGCCCTAAAATCACACAAATCGGTACACAGTATGTCTACACTCATCTTATCAACATGGATCTGTCCCATTTAGCGCCACCTTCAGGCCAATTCTTTTAAACACATTTTTGGACACTACTCCTACAGATTTTGCCCTAAAATCACGCAAATCTCTACACAGTATGTCTACACTCATGTCATCAACATGGATCTGTCCCATATAGCGCCAACATCAGGCCGATTTTTTCAAACACATTTTTGGACACGGCTCCTAGATATTTTGCCCTAAAATGCAAATCGGTACACACTTGCTCTACACTCATGTCATCAACATGGATCTGTCCCATTTAGCGCCACCTTCAGGCCGATTTTTTAAAACACATTTTTGGACAGATTTTGCCCTAAAATCACGCAAATCGCTACACAGTATGTCTACACTCATGTCTACACTCATGTCATTGATATACGACTGCATTGTCTGAAGGATGCCAAACAAAAACAAATTTTACTCTTATGTACCTGTACAAAAGACGTAACAATAAAGTACAACCTTGAACCTTGAACCTTGAACATGGATCTGTCCCATATAGCGCCACCATCAGGACGATTTTTTCAAACAAATTTTTGGACACTGCTCCTACAGATTTTGCCCTAATATCACGCAAATCACACAGTATGTCTACACTCATCTCATCAACATGGATCTGTCCCATATAGCGCCACCATCAGGCAGATTTTTTCAAACACATTTTTGGACACTGCTCCTACACATTTTGGCCTAAAATCACGCTGCGACCTGACGGTCGCTTATCTCCCGATTAGGGAGTCTTACTGTATATGTTTTGCATACATGGATGCTGTGTCGCAAGACACATTTCAGTGTGAACTGACAATAAATAGTAGAGGAAAAAATAGGCCAGAAGTTGACCATACCCCTACCCGGGGTAGAACAAAACGCGACATAGTTTTTTCATATCTTTAGGATGTCCCTTTCATGAAATGGATTGTCCCGAGTTTTGCTTTTACTGCAAAAGTCATGAAATTGATCCATGAAGGGACTCACCACATAAGCAAAAAAACGCCTATCCTGAAAGATGGAGTTCCAAGTCAAACCTTTGTCATTTTCTACCTGCAGGTTGTTTTCACCTCATACTTGCACAGAAGGTCTACAGGTAGTGTCCTTACATCCCAGAACAATCAGAATGCAAAAATATGGTTCTGTTTTGAATCTGCTGCCTTTTATATAAGGACCTTCTATAGGCGGAAATGACATTCCTAAGGAAAATTCCCCTGTAATCCTTCTATAAGGGGTAGTACAAACTATGACAAAGTTTTTTCATAACTTTTACTTGTCCTCTTCATGAAATGGATGGTCAGTAGTTTTGCTTTTACTGCAAAAGTCATGAAATTGATCCATGAAGGGACTCACCACATAGGCAAAAAATACGCCTACCCTGAAAGATGGAGTTCCAAGTCAATCCTTTGTAATTTTCTATTGCTGGTTGTTTTTACCTCATTCTTGCACAGATGGTCTACAGGTAGCGTCCTTAAATCCCAAAATAATCAGAATGCAAAAAAGTGATTTACCAAGAAAGGGCAGAAATATCCCCACAAGTTAATCATACACCATTTCCACTTACTGGTAGGGAAGGAGCTGGAAACAAGGGCCTACTACAAACTTGATATCCCGGTATCAATAAGCTTTGGGCTTATCAAGCTTGTTATTAAGCATAGCGGCCCATGACGTCATGTTTAAATAATCAAGACAAGAGGCGATTAATACATTGTTACAGTACTATTCATAATATATAGCCATTTAACACTTACTGCACACTAATGAATGATTTTCTAAAGATATTAAATGACAATATTTTTTACTTTTGTCAATTCTCATCCTCATAGACAAACTCAGACTCACAACAACTGGCCAATGCAAAAAGATACCAGTTCTGTTCAGAATCTCACATCTTCCCACAAAATATTATAAAGCGCTCAACAGTGGGCTCGATAAAAGCCCATGGGTCAACAAGCAGGATCGATAAGGTGCTCATTCAATCAATCAATCAATCAACTTTATTTAGAAGACACAGGGTCCATTAAAAACGAGACACATAAAAACACATAAAATAAAATAAAAATAAAAACTATACAGAATCATAAATAGAACATCATCTATACACAAGACAATCATACCAGTGTTCCCAGAAAGGAGACTGGTACCTGGTAGTACTGAGGCAGGGGTTGATCAACAACCCAATAATAGAGTTTTGCGACTCATTCAAACGACACATAAATCTATTATCAATACAAATTAACAAACTCCATTCAGATTGTCAATAGGGAATACACCAACAACCAAAATAAACCAGAAGAATATGTCATAATATGCTTGTATTGTGAATCAGGAGTTTTTCTATATATGTGTGCCATTCTTACTGCATGCCAAATAATCAAACAGCAGCTTTTTCTCATTTTAATTTATTTCATTTATTTCTTTTTCAATATTTTCATATCAACAACTAATTTGAGTGTGAGGGGGACTGACCAATTTGCAAAGCTGGTCAATGGATACAAAGCTGTGATCTCCCAAATTCAGACATAGTTTTGTCAGGAGTTTGTTCGTGACGTAATCGGCTGTGTATCTATTGGTCAATGGCTGGTCAATGGATTAATTGAATTCAGTCTTACTATTTATGTTATGGTAATAAATATGGTATGATGGTATATATTATTATAATATAAACGGTAAGAAGGAATTCAGTTCCCAGTGGATTACAACCAAGGGCCACTACAATGCTCTACAGTCAAGGCTGGTCCACAAGGCACAAGCTGGTATAAAAGGATTGTGTCATTTCTTGTTTATTTTAGTTTACAGGCAATGTACTGTAAATACAGGAGCAATATTATGTACAACACAATCCCACAGAGAGACATTGAGGCACGTACTACTTTGACTGCAACAATCCTTATCATAGCAGTAGAGTTGGGTGAGGTCTCTTACTGCTTGGTGCAGGCTATTTTTTGAACAGGACAGGCTTTAGTGATGTATCCTTTAGCATCCAACCCTTCCCAACTGGATTCCACAAAAGGGGTTTGGGGACATGATTGTGGCACCATATACTGTACCAGTTTGGTACATAGCCTGTTAAAAAATATCCTCAGTGGGAGGCAGGTGTGAGACTGGCATGTCTGTCGTTGATGCAAGAATACAACGGAGCTCATCAAGACTAGAACACACCTGGCCCTTTGCCTTCTTTTTTAGGCCATAGAGAGTGAGGGCATATTGTCTTGAACATCCTGAAGCCTCTGGTAGACTATCTGTCAAGCCAAAGGTTCTCAGACCCTGACCTAATTTATATGTACAGTACTATGGATATACTTGTGTTGCTCGCCTACTATGTCAGTCAACTTGGAATAGCTGCCATTTTCATGCATGCTGGTCATGGGATAGACAACGATACATCCCAATGTCTGATATTACAAATACATTGGGAGTGGCTTTGTGTGAGAGTCTTCTAGCATGGCACGCATTGACTGGATGCAATGCAACAAGCAGCCTGTTCAGAATAAGCAATAATACAGCTTTCAACAAGCTGGCGAAGCACATTCATGAACTTCAGGATCTGAGAATCTTTGGCTTACTGCATGCCAAATAATCAAACATTGGTCAGTCTCCCTTACACTGCTCAAAATAGTTGTTGATTGAAAAAGAAATAAATGAAAATGAGAAAAGGCTGCTGATTATTTGGCATTAAGAATGGCGCACAAAGTGTAGTGTATTCTACTGAATATAGGCTTACATATATAATGTACTGCATTTAAGTCTGAATACCATAGACTGCTTATAGAACAATATGTTTGCTGCTTTTGAGGTGAAGAGAATTAGGCCTTGGGATGGGTGCATCTCTCCACTCCGACATGTCTCCTTTCCGACATGTCTGCATTCCGACACTAACCCTATCTCTACCCCTAACCCTAAACCTTAGGCCCATGGGAGTGTCGCCACTCCGACAATAAGAAGTCCATTTCGGAGTGGCGACATGTCGGAATGGAGAGAGCCTCCCCCTTGGGATGTAGGGACACTACCTGTAGACCATCTGTGCAATATGAGATGAAACAACCAGCAGGTAGAAAATGACAAAGGATTGACTTGGAACTCCATCTTTCAGGGTAGGCTTTTTTATGGTGGGTACCTTTATGGATCAATTTCATGACTTCTGCAGTAAAAGTAAAACTGACCATCCATTTCATGAAGAGGACAAGTAAAAACACTGTCAGGGTTTGTACTACCCCTTATAGAAGATTATCTCCAGGATCACAGGGGATTCTTCCTTAGGAATGTCATTTCCGCCTATAGAAAGTCCTTATATTAAAGGCTGCAGATTCAAAACAGAACCATATTTTTGCATTCTGATTGTTCTGGGATGTAAGGACACTACTTGTAGACCATCTGTGCAAGTATGAGGTAAAAGCAACCTGCAGGTAGAAAATGACAAAGGATTGAATTGGAACCCCATCTTTCAGGGTAGGCGATTTTTGCCTACAGTATGTGGTGAGTCCCTTCATGGAACAATTTCATGACTTTGGCAGTAAAAGTAAAACTCGGGACAGTGCATTTCATGAAGGGGACATCCTAAAGATATGAAAAAACTATGTCGCGTTTTGTTCTACCCCTTATAGAAGATTATCACCAGACTTACAGGGGAACATTCCTTAGAAATGTAATTTCCGCCTATAGAAAGTCCTTATATAAAAGGCTGCAGATTCAAAACAGAACCATATTTTTGCATTCTGATTGTTCTGGGATGTAAGGACACTACCTGTGGACCATCTGTGCGAATATGAGGTAAAAACAACCTGCAGGTAGAAAATGACAAAGGATTGACTTGGAACTCCATCTTTCAGGATAGGCGTTTTTTTGCCTATGTGATGAGTCCCTTCATGGATCAATTTCATGACTTTTGCAGTCAAAGTAAAACTTGGGACAATCCATTTCATGAAGGGGACATCCTAAAGATATGAAAAAACTATGTCGCGTTTTGTTCTACCCCGGGTAGGGGTACCTCAAAAACTAAGGCTCTTTTTTAGGATTTTTTCCTCCTCTAAAGTACTATCATATCATATCATATATGCCCATACATGGAGATCCCTGTCTGAACCAGCCACACAGATATGGGCTGTCTTCCTCGAATATAATTACATCTAACGATGCTTCTCCTCCATTCACATTTGGTGAAAGTAGCCTTGGCAAGGAAAATGTGATGTCTTCAGGCGGTAACCATCGATCATCAGGTGTTTCGACCCTTGAACCGCTACACCCTCCTGATGGCAGGGTCAGCAGTGGTGGCCAAATCACTGCCCATCGCCTCCTCCTGGCCAAGGCTAAACTCCCCTCTCCTGCTCAATTTTTTTCGTCTCGTTAGCTGTGATTAATTAAGGGCTGTTACCGACTTACCGTTATGTTTGTATTGTTGAGTCTCACATACTCCCAGCCTCTCAGGAGACTCTGGGGGTATCTGTCTGTATTAACGTCTGTAGCTTGAGTTGGTGCCCTCTCGCGAGTGCTGTGCATGAGGTTGCTAACCTCATACACCCACGCCAGGCTTTTCCTGGTGGTCATCTGTCTCTCCAGCATCACCGACCTTCCTCTGTCTCCATATATGTGCATTCCCATATGAAGTCCTGTTAGACATCAGGGATCTCCATATATGGGCATAAAAGTGATTCTGTTAGAGTGGTTCCCATGACATCACAACATACAATATCTTTTATGACCATACATATATATACATATATATATATATATGGACTTTTACATAGGTCATGTCACCTGTGATATCACCTGTGAATCACAGTGATGTGTCAAAGGAACCACAGTGTCAGGTGTGACCTTCAGAGATACACAGATACGTGATGTGCCGGACATCACAGTGACATACTGTAAGAGCATGATGTCAGAGCTGCAAAAGGTGTGTACACACACACACACACACACACACACACACACACACACACACACACACACACACACACACACACACACACACACACACACACACACACACACACACACACGGTTCTGGCTCTGACATCACGCTCTGGCTTCACTGTGATGGCACACTAACAGAATCCCGTGTATGCATAGGCCTATTATGGAGTTCCCTGATGTCATCAATATCAAGCCCATATCTAACAGGACTTCATATGGGAATGCCCATATATGGAGGCCACATCAGCCACATACCACACTAACAGAATCCATATATGGCCAAGACTGCCCATATCTGTGTGGCTGGTTCTACAGACAGGGATCTCCATGTATGGGCATAAAAGGGTATGATGTCAGATGACATCATAGGACTTTCACAAAATGAATAACTGAGTAAGCATGTTTGGGCTTTCACAACATATTTCCATATACAGTACATGGATCTCTGTATGGGTAACTGCATCACTGGCCAGATGGCAAAGAATTGGCGCGACCTTGCCCTTTAGGGTGAGGTCGCATGTCACCCTGAGGTGTCTTACTAGTTTTTATGTCATTTTAGGCACATCGAGCAGGACTGCACTAGAAGACCTGAGGGGGAAGTTTGGAACGTATCTAGGCAGGCAGTCATAGAACTATGAAGGTGCCAGACCATTTAGAGCTTTATAAACAAGTACAATCTTTTTAAAATCAATCCTAAAAACAACTGGCCTGTGTAGCGACGCTAAACGCAGTACAACATAACTGTGAGGGCCCGAACTTCTAGTTATTATTTCATTATAGTATTATTAAACAATGACCAAGAAATGTTAACAACATGCTATCTGAAAACAAAATCTGTATTGTTGATAAGAGAAATGCAAAAGTTATGTTACAAAAACATGAGAACAAGTGACCTACATAATTATGTCTGCATATCGGGGGGGGGGGGGGGGGGGGGGGGGGAGGGACAAGGGAAACTAGATGAGTCTCTTTTTCTGTCCCGTGTTTCATAAACGCTGAACTGCAATGACAACTGCATTTATCATGTGGAATCAATGTCTGTGTGCCTTACCAGAAACACACAAAGAGATGGCCATGCAGGTCTGTAACTCTGACTGTGTTCAAATGGAACAAAAAGTAACTTTACTGAAGAGTCAAAAATGTATAACAAGGTGAGTCCGTGGAACACTTACAGTACAACAATCTGGTCGAGGAAACAACAAAATAAGGTAAGCCGCACAGGGTTATACAACGGAGGAACTAAACGCCACACAGGGCATACAGGAATCAGACCCAGGGAGCCAGGAGAGTACACATAGGCCAGTCAATCTAAGGTTTGGCCCAAAAGAAATTGCAATAGTAATGGTTCAAGGTTTTTTATGATCCTTAGGGTCATCCAAATAACATATTAAAAGTTGTGAATTTTTTTTTTGATTTAGTGGATCATGTTATTTGGATGACCCTAAGGATCATAAAACACCTTGAACCATTACTATTGCAATTTCTTTTGTGTCAGGCCCTTTTTTAGCTTAGATTGACTGGCCTAACACAGCAATGTCTTTTAGAGGTGATCAGGAGAGAGAGAGAGAGTGTAGGCCACACACAACAATGCAAGAGCAAGGAATGACTCGCTGAGGAGCAAATAAGTACAGAACAAACAAATCACCAAACAATCAACAGCTGTGAGGAACGGGAGTGTCAGTCAAATCAGAGTCAGTGGGAACAGGTGAGGGGAAAACAGGAGAGGAGCGAAGGAAAACCCCCAGGGGGCACTGAGGGACAGCACAGGGCACAACAATCTGGTTCCATTTGTGCACTCTCAAGGGGCTCCTTGCAAATAAAACATTTGAGAAGCACTCGCCCTTACTAGGTACTAGTGTACGGTGCCATGGCATTGGTCCGAAAACCTCTTTGTTCCGACAGCCCATTAGTCTGAATCTGTTAAGAATACTATGCCTAACCCTAACCTCAGTAACCCTAACTAAATTCGGACTAATGAGATGTAGGACTCCTAATATGCCATAGTGTGGTAGTAAATAAGTGTCATACATATTCTGAAGAAAACCTGGAGATTTCAGAAATTGGATCTCGTGAGAACATTATAATGGTGTGTAAACAAATACAATAAAACATTTGCCACAGACAAAACCAAGACTTTTCTACGGACACATTTTTCAGTGTATATGTGCATGATGGAAACTGCTCATCCACTGCATTTACAGTTAAAAACACAAAGAATGTCTAGACCTAGAAGTTAAAACTTTGACTGGTTCAGCTCTTTAACATAGAAAGGACATTATCCCTAATATAAGATATACAACAGAGAATTCACAATGAACAGTACTTTCCAGGATGAATGAATTGTAACATTGAATCCTACCTGAACTCCTAAACGTCAGAGACAACCATTCTTCCAGTGTGTTACTCAGACAGGAATGAAGTCCATTTGACCACAGCTCAGCTACATCTCAGAAATATCATGGGGTGACAAGTAGTGAAAGAGGAAGCGCCCTAAAAAAGCAGAAATGCTTTAGTTCAGTGGAACTAGGACAGACATATCAATCCGTGCAAACAACACGTTTACAAGGTCAGACAACAATGAAGTCCATTTGACCACAACTCAGCTAAACCTCAGAAATATCGAGGGCTTGGCACAAAAAGGGCGTAAGTGACATTCTCAATTATTTTACAGGAGAGCTTTTCATTGATTGTAATACTTTACGGTAATTAAAAACATATTCACATTCATTGAAGCCTAATCTGTATTAAAGTATAGATTGCTTAAACATATAGCTTTCAATTAAATAATTACAATCAATGGAAGGTTGACCTGTAAAATATTTGAGAATGTCACTTACGCCCTTTTTGCTCCAAGCCCTCGATATCATGGGGTGACAAATAGTGAAAGAGGAAGCGCCTTAAAAATGCAGAAATACTTCAGGGAACTAAAAGTGAGCCGAGTGCTTCTGAGAGTTCACACAGTGAAGAAAATACAGAAATGCTTCACTTTAGTGGAACTAGGACAGAAATATCAAGCAGTGTAAACAAGATTATGAAGTCAGACAGCAATGAAGTCCATTTGACCACAGCCACCCACATAGCAAAAAAGGTCTGGCCCACATAAAATACTTACAGTTGGCCCACATACCGCAAGGAATGACGGTCTAGAGATGGCCCCATCACATCATGGCTTGCCGGAGCTAGCCGACTCATGGTCCAAAGTATTTAGCAAAAGGTTTATTTATTTATTTAGTTAGTTGATGGGCTACGCAATACCAGTGCTGGGGGAGAATGGGGAGAGGACAGCCCGACAGGCCCAGTATAGCGGCACCCCAATAAAAACACAAATTGCAAAAAAAATAAATGAAAACAGCTAATTTTATTAATAAAAAAAGAAATGCTAACTAGCTAGCGTTTCAGTAGTGCTATGGGTTTAGGTGGAGTCTGAAAAGGTGAGTCTTCAGTCCACGGCGAAAGCTAGTGAGTGAGTCCGTTGTTCTATAATAGTCCAGTCGTTATATGAAAAAACCTAAAACAAATTGCAATAGTAGCAAACTCAACTGATTTTGTATCCTCAATATGTCCTTGGTGAGGGAAAAAAAGTCCCAAGGAATCCCATCAGGGGAAAGTTTTGAAAACGACCTACCTACCTTCACTTACTATACACTACACTATAAAGGAAAAAATTACTCCCAAAAAATCTCCTTTAAGTGGGATGTGAGGGGTCAAACTCGTCAGAATATGACTCCCAGGCAGTGAGACTGTGTTGTCAAACTAGGGGATTTAAATTATTCTGAATCCATTGCAAGCATTTTGTTTTGCATGAAAAACATTCCTTGGGCTAAAAACGGACCCCAAAAGACTGTGAAAATCACTAAACCATCGTTTTGAGGGGCCATTTCTTGCCCAAGGAATGTTTTTCGTGCAAAACAAATGCTTGCAATGGATTCAGAATAATTAAAAAACCCTAGTTTGACCCCTCACATCCCACTTAAAGCAGATTTTTTGGGAGTCATTTTTTCCTTTAACTCTCCTACTGCCAGATTATTTATTTATTTATTGGGTCTGGTGCCATCAAAAAGCGGCTTACCTTTGCAACGTTATAGTAGATAGACAGACAGACAGACAGACAGACAGACAGACAGACATTTATTTATTTATTTTTATTTTTTTTGGTTGTGCAATAGTGCACTTTGGTCTGCCAGGCAGCAGAGGGCGGCGTCATGCGAGAATGAATGTGAATTTGCCTGTTATGTGTTGAAGAAGAAGAAGACCAGTCACTGGCCACAGAGCCTTACAGCCAGAGGAAATCAACAAGGAAGTGAATTGTTCTCCGTTATGGATTTTTTACACCATCACCGCGGAAAATGTGTTTACAGTAAACGGCCGCGCGACCCCTCATCAGCTTACAGTCATCAGACGAACGAACCGAACGAGCGCCGTATTGGCGGAGAGGTCTTGCGAAATCGGGCGAACGTGAACGTTCAAAGCGTTGGGAGAGTTAAAGTGTAGTGTATAGTAAGTGAAGGTAGGTAGGTCGTTTTCAAAACCTTCCCCTGATGGGATTCCTTGGGACATATTGAGGATACAAAATCAGTTGAGTTTGCTACTATTGCAATTTGTTCTAGGTTTAGCCTAATTTTGGCCTAAAATTACTGGACTATAAGTGCGACAGGGAGTTTATTCCACAACTTGGGGGCCAGGAGGACAAACTGTCTCGGACGAGTGGATCGTTGTCCTGGGGTTTTTAGCGAGGGTTCTGTCAGCATGTTGGCTGATCTAAGTGAACGGGTGGGGGTGTAGGGGTTGATCAGGTTTTGAAGGTATGGAGGAGCCATACATCTGGCTGCTTTGAAGGTCAGCATCAGTGTTTTGTATTCAGTGCGGGCCGCAACCGGGAGCCAGTGGAGTGAACGGAGAAGGGGGGAGACATGTGAGAACTTAGGCTGGTTGAAGACCAGTCGTGCCGCGGCATTTTGGATCAGTTGGAGAGGTTTAAGTGCACATGCCGGGAGACCAGTGTTATACAGATGTATGTTTTTTTGTTTCAACTTTAAGGAGTGCACTCAACACAGGATGTAAGAATCCCAGGGCTAAATCATTAGTACCACAACCAATAATTATTACTAGAAGGCCCTCAAATATATATATATATAGAGAGAGAGAGAGAGAGAGAGAGAGAGAGGTGGGCAACGATTCATTTTTTAAATCGCAATTAATCACACTCCAATCCTGGCTCATTTGAAGTATGCTGAAGGCATTCAAAATATATGTGGGCTACATAAAAAATGACCAGAAGTAAGTCCTTGAGAACGGGTTTCTGTTTATTCAATTAAACATCTTTTGTTTATTCAACATAACATCTATATTTTGCTATAGTAGTGCTTGCAGCCATGTTCCCGTTTTTGCGGTGGTCATAACGTGAAGGCACAAC
>NC_137821.1:57409011-57536511 GCF_963921795.1 Nannobrachium achirus | reverse complement strand
ACCGGTATTTATTTTATTGTCTTGTTTATAAAAAAGAAAAAGAGTGATACATTGATTGATTGATTGATTGATTGATTGATTGATTGCATGTATTGATATTTGTCAATACATACATCTTAAACAAAATAAAAAAAGGCCTGTGTTCAACATTTTACTTGAGTAAAAGTACAAAAGTATTGGTGTCAAAATATACTTAAAGGAGTAGTTCACCCCCAAAATGACTTTTTTTCCTATTGATTACTCAGTTACTCAAAGATATCAGTTATGTTCTGAATTTGTCTTCACATATCTTTCCACAAAATATAAGAAAACGCTCAATAGTGGGCTGGATAAAAGCCTGGCTCAATAAGCAGGATCAGTAAGGTGCTCATTACCAATATCCCTACATTCGACAGCCTGTAGTGGTATTTGGTGGAGAGCCACCTTTAGGCTACTGTTTCTGTGGGCACAAAAGCCAATGCCAGGGCAGGAAGGATCAAATAAAACCACAATCATTCAATTGTAATATAGGACACTGTTACTCTTCTGTTTTAATTCCAAGCACTTGTCACTGTCTGGCAGAAACCTTGTATCTACACGTTTCAAATGTGTACGTTTTTTTGCGAAGTAAAGCCCTGCTTCATCAGACATGGCCGTCGCACAAAAGTAGTGAAAACAGCAGCTCTACAAGCACACAACGCCTGTGTGTGTGTGCTTGTAGATCGGCTGTTTTCACTCTTTTAGATCATTTTTTTAAATGATAAAAACAAACGGTTTTGGACATACAAGGTTTCCACCCAACAACAGCGACTTGTACCGACGACTTGTACCCTTAGCACGTATCGTAGTTTCGTCCTTATACTGTGGCGCTGCAGTGACAACCTCATTTCCCTCGGAATTAATAAGGGTCTATCGAACCAAGTATTTCATTTGCCCCGGTCGAGGGGGGGCCGTAATAAAGGGTGATAGCGGTTACTTATCAGATATGGCATCTAATCTATCCAGTCAACGCGAGTTTGAGGGCCACCACGGGCCACACGCTGGACTGTTGCTGCGAGCCAGTGACCAGAGGCGTCACAAGGGGGGGAAAGTGGGACTGAGTTACTAGGGCCCAAGGTGGAGGGGCCTTAATTATTTTATACTTTAGCTAGCTGAAAAATAGCAGATCTACAAGCTCACAGCGCAGCACCGAGTGCCGCGCTGCGAGATTGTAGATGTGCTATTTTTGAAACATTGTGAAAATGTGTGCAAATCTTTGAATATATGTGTTTTTTTAAGCGAATTTTTGTAACTCAAACTTTGCTTCTGGGGGGTCCCGGGAACTAAATATTTTGAGATGCGTGTCCCTGTCCAAATACATATAATTTTGGGGGTCCTTCACATGAAAAGGTTTGAGCACCACTGCCTTAGAAACACACAAATATATATATATATATATATATATATATATATATATATATATATATATATATATATATAGAAGGATTTGAAATATTGAAAGACTTGCACAAATTCTCAAGATTTTTCAAAAATAGCAGATCTGCAAGCTCGCAGTGCGGCACTCTGTGCCACGCTGTGAGCTTGTATTTCTGCTATTTTTCAATAGTCAAAACACAAAAACGAACATTCATGGGGAGCCCGCAGTGAATCCTTGTACCCAGGGCCCAGAATTTGGTGTGACACCCCTGCCAGTGACATAGCTGCAGAAGGAACTCATTTGAGCATGTCAGACATGGATGAAAATTGCCTGCCAAACGCTGTTTTGTATAATTAACTTACTGAGGAGACGCTGGACTTTATCTGCCGACAAAGGAAACAAATCACTCTCCACACAGAGGCATTAACCCATTAAGACCTGTGGCTGATTCTACAATGTCTTCTAAATCCTGACAATCTTTTCTGAAAGATTTTTTTTAGATCATACTACTTACTACATACTGATGATACGTCCCAGTTGCATCCTTGTGATGTTTTTTTCATTATTAGTTCTATTTATAGTGACTCATAGGAATAGACTATGTGACAACCAGGAATAGTTTGGTGACCACCGGAGAGTCGGTTGACGGCCGGAATGTAGACGGCACCCGGGAGCAGGTTGGGTTAGCGCCCCAGCCTGTGTCTTCCGTGAGGAAGAAGCGCAACCAATCCACGGTGAGGCCTTTAGGAGGGCCATTCAAGCCACAAGCGGAGCCTGCAGCACCACCTTGCCCAAGTGGAGCTTGCAGTACTACCACTGGCCAACCCTTGCGGCCCAACCACCTACAGCAGCTGAATGGCATGTTTGGATCGGGAGTCTGGTGCAATGCACAGGTTCTGAACCTGGTGAGAGCAGGAGAGGACCTGGTGAGACGTAGGAGGAGCCCGGCCAGGAGTCAACCCATAGAACCTAGTTCTTCCATGCGCCAGAGTGGCGCTGCCCCCAATCCCGGCAGAGCAGTTCCGGTGCAGCACATTGAGTGACCCTGGTCTTTCCCTAATAGGACTGATCGTGGATAGCTACTGGGACGTAAGTCGGGACTTGATCAACCCCGGCTGGGTCACCTGGGTGAGGGTGTATGATGTTGCGAGACCCGAAACACTCGTCGACCCCAGGCTACATCACTGATGATACGTCCCAGTTGCATCCTTGTGATGTTTTTTTTTTCATTGGTGTGGCGATTAAGCTATGGCAGCGGCACAGAGCGGAGGGCTTGTAAATATAGACCGGAACGTGTTTGTTTGAAGTGCTGTGGCACTGCATATATATATATATATATATATATATATATATATATATATATATATATATATATATATATATATATTTGGGTGTAACGATATAGTAACTGAATTGAAAAAATTGATTTTAATTTGCAATGATCTACTATATTGTATCGTTTTAAAATGCGATAATCGTTATCGAATCGTTTTGCAATGCAAATAATTGTATTGTATAATTGTATTTGGCAATTGTAAGAGGGAAATGTAAAAGAGGGGTCTAATTACCTTTACATTCCATATAGCTACTCTTTTTTATCGATAAATGTGTGTAATCTCTGTGTTCATGTCAAGGTGGGTTTGTCCATGTGTTGAAATATAATGTCCATGTATTTGCTAGATAATCACAGCGTTTACTTCCATAATAATAGATTTTTTACGTTTTACACCGATTGCATTTCTTTGCTAAATAGTTACTATATCGATTTTAAATCATTGAGTTGAATCGTATCGTATCGCCATGAATGAACCAATATCGTCCATGTATCGTATTGTTAACCATGTATCGTGATGAGTATCGTATCGCTGTTAAAATGTATCGTTACACCCCTAATGTATATAGAGCGGAGGCTAGCTACTGTAGTACCCTCTTCTTCTTCTTCCCTCTGTTAGTTTGCTAACATGTTTTTGTTTGACACAAACTGCTTTTTTTCTGTTAAGCAATTGTGCTTCATTTTCTGCTCTGTAAAGCGCTTTGAGCTGGATGTCATGAAAGGTGCTATACAAATAAAGTTTTATATTATTATTATTAACTTGGGAGTTTCACCCAAGGAAGTAAACACACTGAATTACAAGCAGTTCTACATTCTAACACATTGGATACTATGTGCAATATAGCCAACTGTGTATCTTTTTTCTGACCAAGAGCTTGGGCATTAAAACATCTCCATGAACTGTTTTGTAACAGCTGTGATGTTCTACAATGACACACTATGAGCCCAAATACCTTCACCACACCAAGTTGTTCTGAAGGAACTTGAATGTGTCTTAATGGCTCTACTTGAATAAAAACAAGAAGATGAGAGACTCTTTCACACATGGGGACATCGACAGAGTTGTTTAACATTTAAATGACAGAACAATATGCTGTATGAATATCAGGGACCTTTACAAAGTTGTGAAGTGGTCACCCATTACTTTTGTATAGATTTACAAGTCCATGAAGTGATTTTCCATGTGACAAAGATACACTAGAATTGTAAATCTTAACTTGTAGTGTAGTTATGGAAGTTAGCATTGTTATTTCACAAAACAAAACCTTATGTAGATTAGACTTTCACTGTCCATGTTAGATATTATCTGGACCTGGTTTCCTCTCTATCACAGAAGGGTTAATAATTATTTAATCCTTATTTGGGATTAAATAAACCTGCTTTGAGTCTGACATGTCTGTTGATTTGGATTTATACTTGTGATTTCTAGATTGCGATTGGTCAGTGGTCTCTCATTACTTGTTGAGATATCAAAGTCCATGAAGTGAACTGTCCTTGTACCAAATAAACGTTATCTTCACTCGTGCTACGGAGTCCACATATTTGTATTTTTAGTAATAACATGAAAACAACACAAAAGGATTAGATGGATCAGACTTCATTTATGTCTCCCTATTATAGGGATGCTATAATAGCTGAACCTATACTAAATGACACCATCATTGATACTTGATAACTTCTGATGAACAGAAGGAAAACAAAGACTGTGGTATGTTACTTACTCTACCTCCATTTACCCTGTTGGTTTTCCTCAATATTAATTTACCTCCATTTATCCTGTTGGTTTTCCTCAATATTAATTTAATTCACAATCATACATGTTTCATTGTCATTTTACATGTAGCTTTGATATAGATTAGATTGAGGTAATTTATTTCACCACTTTGTTTCCAATCCAGTGTTGCATCATCAGTCTGGCTTCCCTGTCCTACCAGAGGTGAATGAAAACAGGAGGTTGGCTAAGCAAAAACAACACTACTGTGACCAGTGTGGAAAACACTTCCTTATCATCTCCCAACTTAAAAGCCACAAGAGAATTCACACAGGAGAAAAACCATATGGATGTGATCAGTGTGGACAGCACTTCTCTCAAATGCACCACCTTAAAAGTCACCAGAAAATTCACACAGGAGAGAAACCCTATGGATGTGATCAATGTGGACAACACTACTCTCAAATGCACCAGCTTAAAAGTCACCAGAAAATTCACACTGGAGAGAAACCCTATGGATGTGATCAGTGTGGACAACACTTCTCTCAAATGCACCAACTTAAAGACCACCAGAAAATTCACACTGGAGAGAAACCCTATGGTTGTGATCAGTGTGGACAACACTTTTCTTTGTTGTCCAGCCTTAAAAGCCACCAGAGAATTCACACAGGAGAGAAACCCTATGGATGTGTTCAGTGTGGACATTACTTCTCTCAAATGACCCACCTTAAAACACACACCCGCTTCGAACGTTATCAGAACATAGAATGTCCATTATCAGCCTTTATTAACTGCATAGAATGCGCCCATTATGGCCATATTGCCCATACTGAGGAACTCATTATGTTGTTATCAGACATAGTCTCTGTTGATGATGTTCACGTCCCATGGAAAATGCCCAAACTCTCGTTCAGGCACTATGTTTTAATCAGACATTCTGTCTGTTGATAATGTAATGTTCTATAACATCACATCGGCCGATATGTCAGTCACGTGACTGCTGTTTTTTTTTGTTTCGTTTTTTTCAACACTGCTCCCATAACCTTTATTCTGTGTTATATGCAATATTTTACGAAAGTTTCTGCATTATATTGTTCACTGATACAAGACTGACAGTCTTATTATAATTATCTTCAAAATAGCGTTGGTACTTTCTCCCTTTTTAGTCCTTACGTCAACATAAACATTCAGATTTCAAAGATACGGCGTTTGCTCAATAGCCAAGGATGTTACAATTATGGACGGCCCCTCACATGTACGCATAATGTTCCGTGTTGTTTAATAATAATCATTTTTGATCCGATCGGTGGCTTTTAACAACGCAACCCCATCGGCCGTTGGGGTGTATTGCACCTTATAACTCCTATCACTGATCTGATTAAAATGCTTTTTACTAAACAATACAGAATGCACTCGTGCCGAGGTTGGGCCGTATATAATTGTAACATCTGTAGCCCCGGGGAAATAACTCTATATTTGAAATCTGAACGTCTTTGTAGATGTACGGAGGGAGAACGTGCAAAGATTATTTTTTTGAAGATATCACGTTGGGAATGCGATCGATCCCAGGCTGAGACTGACTACTGTATCCGGTTATTTCCACGCGTTACGACGCGTTGGCACAGACAGAGTATTTCCGTATCCTGTCCAGGGCGGAAGTAATGTGTAACGCGAAATTATCACACTCAGACTGAACCACCCGGGACCAACCAGGAGGCTAAAACAAAGGCTTGTGGATTGTTGTTTAACTCGTTTCACAAGAGAAAAGAAGCTCGCTTTCGTGGATATCTTCATATAGCGACTCCATTCAGGTAAGAGACAATAGGCATCATCTAGAATGACTCAATGGGGGTGTATTGTTAAAATGTTAGGCTGTTCTACAGTAGGTCTGTAATGTTTTTTCTTTACCTTGCAACACATGCTAACTCTCATGCTAACTGAAAGCTATTAAAGCTAACAACAACAACAGCTCCCTCCCTCAGCCAGGGACCCCTTCTTAGCTGAGAGAGAGATGAAGCAGGGACCCCTTAGCTGAGAGAGCAGGGACCCCTTAGTTGAGAGAGAGATGAAGCAGGGACCCCTTAGCTGAGAGAGAGATGAAGCAGGGACCCCTTAGTTGAGAGAGAGATGAAGCAGGGACCCCTTAGCTGAGAGAGAGATGAAGCAGGGACCCCTTAGTTGAGAGAGAGATGAAGCAGGGACCCCTTAGTTGAGAGAGAGATGAAGCAGGGACCCCTTAGCTGAGAGAGAGATGAAGCAGGGACCCCTTAGCTGAGAGAGATGAAGCAGGGACCCCTTAGCTGAGAGAGAGATGAAGCAGGGACCCCTTAGCTGAGAGAGAGATGAAGCAGGGACCCCTTAGCTGAGAGAGATGAAGCAGGGACCCCTTAGCTGAGAGAGAGATGAAGCAGGGACCCCTTAGCTGAGAGAGATGAAGCAGGGACCCCTTAGCTGAGAGAGATGAAGCAGGGACCCCTTAGCTGAGAGAGAGATGAAGCAGGGACCCCTTAGCTGAGAGAGATGAAGCAGGGACCCCTTAGCCGGGAGAGATGAAGCAGGGACCCCTTAGCTGAGAGAGAGATGAAGCAGGGACCCCTTAGCTGAGAGAGATATGAAGCAGGGGACCCCTTAGCTGAGAGAGAGATGAAGCAGGGACCCCTTAGCTGAGAGAGAGATGAAGCAGGGACCCCTTAGCTGAGAGAGAGATGAAGCAGGGACCCCTTAGCTGAGAGAGATGAAGCAGGGACCCCTTAGCTGAGAGAGAGATGAAGCAGGGACCCCTTAGCTGAGAGAGAGATGAAGCAGGGACCCCTTAGCTGAGAGAGATGAAGCAGGGACCCCTTAGCTGAGAGAGAGATGAAGCAGGGACCCCTTAGCTGAGAGAGATGAAGCAGGGACCCCTTAGCTGAGAGAGATGAAGCAGGGACCCCTTAGCTGAGAGAGATGAAGCAGGGACCCCTTAGCTGAGAGAGAGATGAAGCAGGGACCCCTTAGCTGAGAGAGATGAAGCAGGGACCCCTTAGCCGGGAGAGATGAAGCAGGGACCCCTTCGCTGAGAGAGATGAAGCAGGGACCCCCTTAGCTGAGAGAGAGATGAAGCAGGGACCCCTTAGCTGAGAGAGAGATGAAGCAGGGACCCCTTAGCTGAGAGAGATGAAGCAGGGACCCCTTAGCTGAGAGAGAGATGAAGCAGGGGACCCCTTAGCTGAGAGAGAGATGAAGCAGGGACCCCTTAGCTGAGAGAGAGATGAAGCAGGGACCCCTTAGCTGAGAGAGAGATGAAGCAGGGACCCCTTAGCTGAGAGAGATGAAGCAGGGACCCCTTAGCTGAGAGAGAGATGAAGCAGGGACCCCTTAGCTGAGAGAGAGATGAAGCAGGGACCCCTTAGCTGAGAGAGAGATGAAGCAGGGACCCCTTAGCTGAGAGAGAGATGAAGCAGGGACCCCTTAGCTGAGAAAGCACTGTTCTTTACTTCAACAGAGGTCCGGGACCCCTAGGGGGTCCCCGGAGTTACTACTGGGGGTCCTCCAAATCTTTGAGTGATATAAACCTTTTTTCTACTCCTTTTTTATATTAACTACTTGAACCCTAGTGTCCATATTCTGAGAACTGTAGCCCAAAATAGCAGATCTACAAGCTCACAACGCCTCAATCGGCTGTTTTTGGCAAAGACCTTTGGTGTAGAGGGGAAAAAGAGCAGACCAAGTACAGAGTGAAAGGTCAAGTTTATTAAGTATTGACAGTTCAAGTGGTTAAATATCTGAAGTGAAAACACAAATTGACATGAAAATATACATACCGGTATATACATACATGGAGATCCATCTACTGTATATTAGTCAGGTCCACTACGTATTTTTGTTGGATTTTTTTGGAGATTAGTAAAACTATACATTTCTGGAATCTTCAGACCATGGGGAATCCAAATATCTTTGTTTGCATTTGCACAGACAACTGCAAAGCCGCCATTTTGGACGTTCAAAATGGCCGACATAAAATACATAATTTGTGCTATCTTGGCTTCTAGACAACCTAGAAACTTAATTAAACATGCCAATCCTATGTTTTCTGGGTCAAGGAATCGACTGAGTAAATTATGGGTGTAAAATGTTCCGGACCCCCACCCCCTTTCTTGGGGTTATCTATTTTGGGACCTCCCAGAACAGTACGCTAGCCAGTTAATGTCTTTTTCATAATATTAGAGTTTTGTAGGTTTTAAAAAATCCTGAGTTGATTCATTAGACTTTTAAAGCAGCCAGAATCTGACTTTTGGTTGGGGTCTTTCCTCACCCATGAGCCTATCACAGTAATCGCTCTGCTCCTGCTCCAGAACAATGTTAAATTAGATCATAATGAAGCATAAAAGATGTTGTAGCTGGGCTCTGAAAACAAAAATGAGTAAGCAAAATACCAGAGGTCTTCCTCAGGGGGTCCAGGACCCTTGGGGGGTCCTCATAGTTACTACAGGGGGCCCACCAAATCTTAATGGGAAAGGATTTTCTTTTTTATGTATGTTTTTATGTATCCTGGGTTTATGTATTGTACTTCGATGATTTATTAGTATTCTCAGTATTATTTATACAATTTTTGTGTTAGACAGTTATGGTTGACAGGTGTTACTGCAGGGATTAAGGTATTACTTCTCACTTTGGGTGTGCAGACTAACGTGTCCATTTATTGCACTGCACTCACACTGACAAAACGCATGCACGCACGCACGCACGCACGCACGCACGCACGCACACACACACACACACACGCACGCACGCACGCACGCACGCACGCACACACGCACGCACACCTCTTTGTTAATCGTCACCCCAAAACCCTCACCCTATCCTCTTAAAGAGCTCATGGTCAATTATGCCCAAAGAGATTCACTAAAATACTGTACATGTCCTCCCTAATTTGCAAGACATATGTGTTGACAGTCTCCACCATAGCATTTGCAGGGAGGAGTGCAACCTGCTTTGCAGCCAAATTTGATGGGCTCAAGTACTGCCTTTGGAGCAGGGAGGGCAAGACACCTGACTGGAACATTCTCTCCACTCTCTATTTTCTTCGATTGATCGAAGCTTGGGGCAATTTGTCAGGTATGACAAAGTAGGCATCATAATACGATACCTTCATCAAGGGACATGATTTTGTGGAAGTGCACACACATATTCAAGCAAGTTCAAGTTATTGGATGTCACAAATGTCAAGGGTTCCTTGGCCTACATGATTTTTCTGGTGCTGGCTGGGGAAGAGAATTTTGTTGGAATCTCCAAAAAGACATGGGTCAATGCCTACTTGAAGCCTGGTGATGATGACCAAGTCATTAACCACTTCAAGGACCTTAAAGGGTTCCATTCCTCCTGAGCTTATTATTGGTGAGCTTCCATCAACATTGCAGTCATTGGAGCATTTTGCATGCCATGTTTACAGTTCAAAAGGTCCAACAACCCTGCGATTACTCAGATGGGAACTATTTCTGTCAAAGAACTGAGGGTGAGATGCTACCTCCAACTCGTGCTGCACTGCTACCACATCTGTGCCAACTATGTCACAATGCAGGATAAATCATACCTGACAAATTGCCCTGAGCTTCCACCAATTGAAGAAAATAGATGGAATTCAGAGAGTGGAGGGTATTTTCCAGTCAGGTGTCTTGCCCTCCCTGCTCCAAAGGCAGTACTTGAGCTCATCAAATATGGCTGCAGCTGCTCAAGTAACCTGCCTTTCACTCCATGGTGGAGACTGTGTGAACACTATTAGGTTGGACATTGAAGATGACAATGATGAAGACAATAGATCCTGCATGTCTGAAATGACTGCATTGTAGTGAATCTTTTTGGGCATAATTGACCATGGGCTCTTTAAGAGGATAGGGTGAGGGTTTTGGGGTGACAATAACAAAGAGGTGTGTATGTGTGTGTGTGTGTGTTGTGTTGTCAGTGTGAGTGCAGTGCAATAAATGGACACGTTAGTCTGCACAAGTGAGAAGTTGCAATACTTTCATTATGTCAAATTCTGTGTCTGGCCCTTGCCCTTCCCCTGTTCTACCACACTTTGCTCGCACCCTCCCCTCCTGTGAACCTGATTGTCAATCTGAACTCCTCCCGGCTTCACAGCTGTGAGCTGTTGCCGGATGACTACCTAGTTGTCCTTTTATGGTTCCCCTGGCATCAAGGGATCTCCATATATGGGCATAAAGGGGATTTGGTTCCCTGACATCACAGTGATGTCAGAGCGGGATGCCAGAGAGACCCCAACCAAAAGTCAGAAAGGTTATTCTGGCTGCTTTAAAAGTCTAATAAATGAACTTGGGATGTTTTAAAACCTACAAAACAACTCTAATATTATGAAAATCGGACATTAACTGGCTAGCGTATTGTTCTGGGAGGTCCCAAAATAGATAACCCCCAGAAAGGGGGTGGGGGTCCAGAACATGTTACATCCATCATTCATTCATTCGATTCCTTGACCCAGAAAACATAGGATTAGCATGTTTAATTACGTTTCTAGGTTGTCTAGAAGCCAAGATAGCACAAATTGTGTATTTTATGTTGGCCATTTTGAACGTCCAAAATGGAGGCTTTGCAGGTGTCTGTGCAAATGCAAACAAAGATTTTTGGATTCCCCATGCTCTGAAGATTAAAAAAATGTATAGTTTTACAAATCTCCAAAAAAATCCAACGAATATACCTTTATTAACATAGCGGACCTGACTATATAGTACATGCCTTTTATGCCCATACATCCTGTTAGATATGGGCTTGCTTAACATCGGATCTCCATATATGGACATAAAATGGTTTCTGTTAGAGTGGTTCCCATGACATCACAGCATACACTAATTTGTTATGCCCATAGGAGATCCCTATCTGAACCAGCCACACAGAGAGGGGCCATGTCTTGGCCATCTGGCCAGTGATATATATATCAATGACAACAGGGATCTTCATATATGGGCATAAAAGGGATTCTGGGTTATACCCATATATAGACTTTTACATAGGTTATGTCACCCGTGATATCACCTGTGATCAGGGGTGTCGCACCAAATTCTGGGCTCTGGGTACAAGGATTCACTGCGGGCCCCCCATGAATGTTCTAGGGGGAGGGGGTTTAACCCATTTAGACTGGGAACGCATTATTTTGCGCTTTAACAAAAATATCATAATATCTACACTATTACAGTATCTACAAGCTCACAGCGCAGCACCGAGTGCCGCGCTGCGAGCTTGTAGATCTGTTATTTTTTCGTGAAAATGGGACTTCTAAGGTTTTTTGAAAAAACTATGTTTCTATGTCAGTGGTGCTCAAATTGTTTTGATGTGAAGGACCTCCAAAATGATACGTTTTTGGCCACGGACCCCCATCTCAAAATATTAAGTTCCAGGGATCCCCCAGAAGCCAAATTTGAGTTACAAATGTTCGCTTAAAAAATACATACCGGTATATTCAAAGATTTGCAAACATATAAAATAGCAGATCTACAAGCTCGCAGCGCGGCACCGAGTGCCTAAAACTGCACCGAGTGTCTAAAACTGTGTACACACACATCTAAACTGTGTACACACACGTCTACACAGAGACGAGCTGTGGCATTTTTCATGGTCAAATTTGCGACCGAAATTCAGAATGAATTCACACACTAGTCTGAATCTTCACACACGTTCTGTTTTTCTCCACAGCTGAATACCCCCACATGCCACGAAGGTCAACACTGCGACAACAGGACCATACCCGCCCGGCTGCCTGAAGCCCACCCTCGTGTTCCAGGAATTGCTACGTCCGAGCCCTCCGACGCGACCATATCCTGAATAATACGCTTGGATTAACAGAATTTGGTGTTGATTTGTGGACAACGTGGAGTATTTATCTGCTACTACGGACAATGAAAGAAAATGGACAGAACGTGATCACCAACGTCTACCGCTCTTGAGCCTCAAAGTTCCTTAAGGGGGGGTTCCCAAATTATTTTGAGGGGTCCTCAGATGATTGGCTTCAATGGCTTGATGTGCAACACTGTTTTCTCACTCAACAGTAAAAAAAAAAGGGGAAAAAATGTATAGAGGTATATGCACATTTCTAAAGTGACAATTTAAGGAATTTTGAATACCTCTAAAATGACAAACATTGGCCAAATTGTCAAATATTCAGAAGAGTCAGAAATTGTGAAAATAGCAGATCTATCTACATGCTCACAACACCTTGCGTTGCGAGGTGTTGTGAGCTTGTAGATTTGCTATTCTGACAATAGAACTGTTATATAAAATGTAATGCCTCAATTCTTACTGCTTGTCAGGGTGGGGGTTCCCCAGTTAAAATGATTATTTTGGGGGTCACAGCCTGAAAAAGGTTGAGAACCACTGTTCTAACCAATCAGCGTAGCAAAACATCTGACGTCATCACAGTGCAGCCAGTCGGAAGCATGGCAAACACATCTTTTCGGCCGATGAACTCCGCTAGCACATATTCCTGTTCCTTTTTAATTGTTGTAATTCAGTAGTTCTCAAACTTTTTACGTCAAGTACCACCTCAGAAAATATGTGCCTCTCCAAGTACCACCATATACCGGTTTGTTAAAATACAGGTGCGTAGACCCACCCCATATATGCACAGTTCACACAGGTGGCCAATTTATTCCTTGAATGAAGATTTTTTAGTTTTTGTTGCATTTCTAAGCCAATAATTTGATGACCGGGTCATCAAACAGATTTATCTATCTGTGAACTTCCCATGCAAACTGATGATATTTCTAATGTGATTAATCCGTTCTCAAATCCTCTATTAACGGCTAGGTGTGATGTCATGCTCATTTCAGCACAGCTGGAGAGCCTATTTCAACCAATTGCTTGGTCAGAAGAACTACCTGTAGTATAATATAAATATTTCACTCCACTTATATATTTCTTTCTTATTTTTGGGAAACTCCTCTAAGTACCACCAGAGGGGTGCCCATGTACCACCAGTGGTACATGTACCACAGTTTGAGAACCACTGTTGTAATTGATTCCAACTCTGAAATAACTTCACGTATTGCTTGTTTTATCGTTACACTTGTTGCATTGTGATGTTGCATTATGTTGCTTTATATATCTATTTTTGTCTGTCATGTGGATGAATACATGGAGAATATTTGGAAAATATGATATCATGATATATTTCCAAGCTGTATTACGATACACAATCTTATCAAGATTCTTTTTCATGTTGGTTTTTATGGTATTTATTTAGGGGAGACCTTGACATTTTAAAGTTTGAGAATGTTTTCCCTCTCTCTGCAGTTGTAGGATACGTTGTGTGATTATTGCCTTATTATCTGTCATCTGTTTCAAGAACAATAAATTCTAAGAATCTGTAACTTGTCTTTGTTGATTGTCTGAAGTGAAAAGTGATGTTTTTTACAGTAACACAGCCAGTTATAGTGTTGTAATAGTGTTATTATTACATAGTAATAGTGTGATACAATCTTTCTGAACAGTTAATATAAGCAGGTAACTGGAGCGCACCTCATGGTAGAGCAAGGGTCTTCAGCTGGGGGTCCGGGACCCCTAGGGGGTCCTCAGAATTACTACAGGGGGTCTTCCAAATCTGAGTGATAGGGGGATCTTTTCTTTTTTTTTTTATGAAGCACTTGAACCCGAGTGTCCATATTCGGAGAACTTTAGCCAAAAATAGCAGATCTACAAGCTCAGCTGTGAGCTTGTAGATCGGCTATATTCGGCAAAGAGGTTTGGTGTAGGACGGAAAAAGAGCAGACTAAGTACAGAGTGAAAGGTCAGGTGTGTGAAGTATCGACATTTCAAGTTGTTGAATATCTAAAAACACACATTAACAAAAAATGTACAAATAAAGATATTGTGTAAAAAAAAAAGAGTACAAGGCAGCTTATTAAAATATTGTGTTTGAGAGAGGTGCTTCTGGGTTACGAATGGGACAGTAGTGTGCTTGAGGAGCTGCTGCTCCCACTTACTTTAAAAAGTTAATTTTAAAGCCTCATTTTCCTTTAAACTTTACCTAAAGTGCATTGATATCATTCTAAACGTTTCTCCATCGATCTGAACTGGAAAAGAAGTCGGCAGAATGTCGAACTCGCAGAAACCAGCGGTCACTGCAAAACCGCAGACACGCCAGGACGCCAAGAAGGACGACCCGCCGGCGCCATTAACCACCGCAGACCTGGCTATTGTTCTTACCAGGTTTGACGACCTAAAGGCATCCCTCGTCTCCGAATTTAGGACAACTATTGCATCACTCGAGGCGAAAATGGACAACGTGCAAATCCAGCTCTCTGACCAGGGACAGCGTGTGACGGCACTGGAGGAGAACGCGTCGCGTTGTTCCGACAAGCTCGCCGAGCTGGACGCTAGATGTGATACTTTAGAGGACAATTATGTTAGAATGAAGGCCAAGGTCGTCGACATTGAGTCCCGGGGACGTAGAAATAACGTCTGTATAATTGGATTACCCGAACTAATCGAAAAAGACCAGCCTTATACCTTTTTTTCTAATCTACTTGTCGAAATTATGGGCAAGGATTTGCTACCAGAAGCGCCCGAGCTTGACATAGCACATCGGGCCTTGGCTCCCAGGCCTGGGCCTGGTGCCAGACCTCGGGTTGTAATAGCTCGTGTCCACCGCCACCGCATCAAGGAGGCCATAGTGCGAGACGCCAGGAAAAGAAGGGGAACCCTAAATTACAAGGGGACCCCTGTTCAGATCTTCGAGGACCTGCCACAAGAAATCATCGAACAACGTTCGGCCTATCGAGACGTGATGACCGCCCTGTACAAACGCGGCCTAAAACCAACGCTCCTGCATCCAGCTCGGCTCTTCATAACCACCGCGGAGGGAAGGAAACATCTTGCCTCTCCAAAAGCAGCCGCAGACTTTTTGAAGAAGAACCAGGTGCCAGATGAGGAGACCTCGCCCGACTGAGAAGGGACGGTAGTAGAACATGGGGCTGGCTAGCCGGCTAACACACGCTAACATGCTACATAGGCTAATATCCTCCAGCTGTTTTATTTTTCTACTTTTCTTTTTTTTTTTACTTATACATGGTTGATCTTTCGTACTCCACAGTTGATACCACAATATCTAGCAAATGTTTAGATAAGTTTGACTTTTGTAGCTCTGTTATTTGCTATATCACCTCTTTGTATTGTTTAACAGTGGCTTGTGTGGTGTGGGGGGTGGCTAGCTAGCTAGTATATGCTAACGGGGTTTTCTTTTTCTTTATTGTATTTTTCCCATTTCCTTTTTTGACGTAAATACACAACCTTTTTTATTTAATTATTATTTTTTTCCTTTTGAAGTTAATGCTACATTGTGAAGCGGAGTGTTCAGGCGTGCCCGACTTTGTTGCCTTTGATATTGGCTTAGTAGCTTTTTTTAAAGATAGCCTGTTTAGGCTCGATTGTCCGTAAGGCGAGCTGCTAGCTCGTATGCTACGAGCCTTTTTTTTCTTTTCTTTTCTCTATATATTTATATCTTTTATGTACTATTCTTTATTTCTTAACGTCGCCATAACATCTTGTGGCATGTCTGGACTCATCCGCTCTTACTATAAATGGGTTTATTCTATTTATTCTTTATTGTTACTCGTGTAGTCTATATGGGTACGTGGGTTTAACATTTGCATTCATCGCTAGCTAATGCTCGCTTTAGTATTTTCCTTCTAATGACTGATGTGGTGCGGATTTTTCATAAGCGTTGCGAAGCGATCAGATGCTCCGCGCTTATATGGATGGGTTGGTCATGACTGAGCTTTATTAGCTTATTTTCTTTCCGCAGACCTAACGGATCTGTTTTAATCATATTCATCATGTTTAGTTTGGCCCGCACTGCGCAGTTTCCTATATCTGAACTTAACCATTTTTCTCACGATTAGCCTGATATTATATAATCTAACGGCGTATGTAGACATGTCCGCTCTAACGGTTAAGGCGGACTGTGCTTAAAACTCATTCTGTGCCAATCACGTGTATACACGTGATATATTAGCGCATCCCACAGTGCCAATCACGTGTATACACGTGATTCAAAAAAAAAAAAAAAAAAGAAAAAAATTTTTTTGAAAATTTTTTTTGGATTTTTTTTTTTTGGACCCCATCAAAACTAGTGAACATGATTTCAATCGCGATTTTGCATGTTTAACCCCCATACAACCCCCATACAACTCAGGTAGCAGACCTCCAAGCTCACAACAGTGTAAAACATAATGGCTATTATCTCAAGAATGCCTGAACGGATTTCCAATCGGATTTTTTTGTTTGAAAGCTGTGAACAAACTGCACAAACCCACAACAATGCAATCCAGGATTGCATTGGATTTTTTAGAGCTCATTCTTCTCTGTTTTTTTCCCATGCATGAGGTGTGCAAGGTTTAATCATGGCTAAGTTGACGAAAATAAGGCTTTTAAAATGCTTGGTAGCCAATAGCTAACTTCAAGCTAACTTCATCCTCTTCCTGTACATGCACAAAGGAAAGTGTTTAGGCAAGTCATGGCTGCAGGGCTTCTGCATATACCAGCATATCTCTATGGGATTGTCTGTGGCACACTTAGCCCCCTCTAGTGGTGAAAGGGTGGCATTAAATGAGTTAATTAATCACATATTGTGTTTACAGCGAATCCTTATGCGCCCGTTACATGCTAACATGCGCGATGTCTTTTTTTTTTCCCCTCACGCATGACGATTACGTTACGGCGGTTTAGTTAATTAACCCTTAAGTTCTGTTCAGATTCACTACACCTTCGTTCTGTTCGGGTCATTTTGACCCGGTGGATATTTGGTTTAAAAAAAACAACACTAATATAAATTTTAACTTAACAAATCATCATGATACATTGACTTTGACTCAATACCAAACAATTCATATGATATATTTGGTAAATGTTTGCATTTCTGCTTTGCTATATCACATTAAACACTGAAAGAGCTAGGCGTTTTTACTGATTTAGCTGAAATCCATGTAAAAAAAATGACTTAATTTAATACTGGGCAATATTGCTCATGCTTATAGGAAGGGGGGGAGGGTTCGGAATGGGGCTTCGGAAGGGGGGTGTTAGAAGTGGGGGTGACTGTGTGTCTGTGTTTTGGCATAATACTGTGTATTTCTGTGCTTCCGGGTCAAAATGACCCGAACAGCACTTAAGGTTCAAAAAATATGAGGGGGGTGTAGCATGGGTGTAGTGCAAAAACATTTTTTTTACATGTTCATCTCAGAAGAATCTTTAAGGCCAGTGAGTTTCAGGTGGAAACATTTTCAACTTCTACCTTTTTTTTCCAAATGAAAATGTAAAACGGGTCAAAATGACCCGAACAGCACTTAAGGGTTAAGTGTTAGAGAGCGATTGAATGCTTTGCACTTATGATGACATGATTGTAGTCGAGACCTCTCGACATGTTTTCGTTGTTATATACTTCATTTTTTCTCTGATGTGGCTCTAATATGCAGATAGCCTGAGTCAGTTGTTTGTTTTCGTTCTGTGGCCGCCATTTTGGCGCCTCTGACCGGATGGACCGAACTGTGAACTCTGAACTTTGAATCACGTCTGACAATAATGGTCTACACTGCCTCTGCTGGCTGGGAGACGGTATTACTACTATTTTTGTAACTTTTTCTTTTTGGGTATAACAGCAGCCTCTCTGGACTGGCAGATTTCACTTTAGCCTACAAACTGACTCATGGACATTCGTTTTTCCACCTTTAGATAGATATTTTGCCACATAGAGCCTTTTTTTAGGGATTACATAACTTATTCTGTTGTTTTCTTATCACCTTTTTATATGTATATATGTATCTTTGTTTTTATATTTTCAATATTGGAATCCAATGATCACCTTCCTTTGTAACATTTTACCTCTAACTAGATGCTTATTTTATTTTATTATTGTATGTGTGTATGTGTACATGTGTGTATGCACATGTATGTGTGTATATATATATGTACATATATATGTCCTTTTTTTTTCTTCTCCCCCCCCCATTTCTTTTTTGTGCGTGTGTGTGCGTGTGTGTGTGTGTGTGTGCGCGTGTATATATGTGCTTGTTTGTGTGTATGCATGCATTTATGCCTGTACAGGGATTATCATTGCCTGTTTGTTCCCGCTATCTGGCCACATATAACTTCCTCTACACGTATCCCCTTACTGTGAAATGAGGACTGTTTACCCCCTGTGCAGGCTGTGTGTGTGTGTGTGTGTGTGTGTGTGTGTGTGTGTGTGTGTGTGTGTGTGTGTGTGTGTGTGTGTGTGTGTGTGTGTGTGTGTGTGTGTGTGTTTGGGTGTGCGTACGAACATGCAACCCGCTGTCAGGAGCCAATTACTGTAGGGGCACTTGGAATATGTGTATGAACATTGATATCTTGTTCAGTATTAGTTGTTTATCTGTATTTATGCTTTACATTTCATATCTATGTGAGCTGCCTTGTGGGGCCGGAGTACAATAGCCAAGTTTTGCTTGACACATAAGTTTATCTTTACGTCTCAGGCAGTGAATTGACTTTACAACATTGAGGGACAAAACAAACACCTTATTAACAGGAATTGTAACTGATATGACATCATCATCTGTATGTCCACTTCTCACTCAGTAGACCTGCTGAAAACTTTAATACCTGTCAGTCTTATTTTGGGTCATGGTACCTGCGCTCCGGCCCTACGAGACAGTATAGTAAGGTGCATATGTTGGATTATCTTTTATTTTTCATTTTATAATAATTTTATTTATTCTGGTTATCTGATCCCTTTCACCTCTTACTTTCTTTTTCTTTCATCTTTTCTTCTTTAGAGGCAACTTAATTTTGTGGGAGTACGGCCTGAGCGGTAGTGAATAGGGAAGCAATAGCTAGGTTATACAAGGTTAGAAGAGCTTGCGGCTGTTTTCCACAGTCGCTATGTGGGTTGTGGCCTTTTCACATATTTCTTCCTTTTTTCAATTTCATGCTTTTCTCTCCGGGAAGGCCTTGGGGAATGTGGGGGGGGAAGGGACGGTTGTCTTTTACTACAGATAGTTTTGCGGGATACTTAATGTTACTGTTGCGTTCGTGGTGGTTGGGCAGGCGCGCCACGCGGTGCCTGTACATGGTCACCTATTTTTTTCTTGTCTTCTCTTTTTATACATAATGGCTAGACATCTTAATGTGGTGACCTGGAACGTCAAAGGGCTGAACCATCCGGTTAAAAGAAAAAAAGTATTTACTCATCTTAAACAATTCAACGCAGATGTTATATTCCTACAGGAGACTCATATGCGTTCATCTGACAGTTCCAGACTCCTGGCGAGCTGGGCGGGGCAGCATTTCCACTCTACTTTTGAGGCCAAGGCAAGGGGAGTATCCATCCTTATATCAAACAATGTGCCATTCGAATCAACCAAAATTACAGCTGATAAAAATGGTAGATATGTCATTGCCACAGGCAAGCTATTTCATATGAATGTGGTATTGGCCAACGTATACGCGCCCAATGTTGAAGATGTTGGGTTTTTCGTTAGATTGTTCTCCCACCTCTCTGATCTAGACACACATTACTTAATCCTAGGAACAGATCTTAACCGGTGTTTGGACCAAGTCCTAGACCGCTCTTCCACTAGACCCGGAACAGTGAATAGATCTGTCACGTATATCAAATCTTTCCTTACAGAATGCGGTATTTCAGATGTTTGGAGAGATCTTAACCCCACAGGGAGGGAGTATTCCTTCTTTAGCCATGTGCATCGCATGTACTCTAGAATTGACTATTTGTTAATGGACAGACGTCTGATGCCCCAAGTTCACTCCTGCGCATATCACAGTATTGTCATTTCTGACCACGCTCCTCTGGTGATGTCATTATCGCTCCCTGGTGTCCCGCGCCCAGTCAGACGTTGGCGTTTTAACTCCACCTTGCTCTCAGACGATGACTTTGTGAAATTTATTGAGCAGGAAATTAAATTCTATTTTGAAACCAATACTAATCCACAGACCTCCGGACTCATGGTGTGGGACGCGCTTAAAGCATACTTAAGAGGGCAAATTATATCTTTCTCAGCCAGGAAAAAAGTACAATCTGAAAGAGAACGCTCTAAGCTCATCGCTGATATTGCAGCCGTTGACAGACAGTACGCGCTTCAGCAAACCCCAGAACTTTACAATAGACGAGTAGAACTCAAATATATGATATTCTCTCTACTCATCAAGCACAAAATCTACTGTTAAAAACTAAAAGTACATTCTACGAGCAGGGTGAAAAGACCGGTAAGATACTGGCTAACCAACTGAAAGCGAGGAGGGCTAAGCAAATCATAACAAACATTAGGACTGCGAATGGAGAAGTCACCTCAGACTCAACTTTGATTAATGACGCCTTTAAGAACTTTTACTCCACGCTATACACTTCTCAGACCGACGGAGATGACGTAGCGGTGTCTGCATTCCTTGATCCTTTAGATATTCCAACTATTTCCCAGGACCAAATGGAAAACCTGGAGACGCCCATAACATCGGCAGAGGTGGCTCGAGCCATAGCATCAATGCAGTCTGGGAAGTCGCCGGGACCGGACGGGCTCCCGGCTGAATTTTTTAAGAAGTTCTCCGCGCTTTTGTCCCCACAGCTGGCGGCCGTTTTCGCCGAGTCCCTTGAACGGGGCGCGCTCCCCCCCTCTCTGAGTGAGGCGTGTATAACATTAATTGCTAAAAAAGGGAAAGACCCTGTAGAGTGCGCGTCATACAGACCAATTTCACTGTTGAACATAGATGCTAAGGTCCTAGCGAAGGTGCTATCACACAGACTAGAGAAGCTTCTCCCTCGAATAATATCACCAGACCAGACCGGTTTCATCAAAGATCGCTATTCATTCTTTAATGTGAGACGCCTTCTCAATATTTTGCACTCTCCCTCGGGGGAGGGGCCAGAATGTGTCGCGTCGCTGGATGCCGAGAAGGCGTTCGATCGCGTCGAATTCAAGTATTTGTTCGCGGTCTTAGAAAAATTTGGATTCGGACCGACGTTCATTGCATGGATTAAATTACTTTACGCTTCTCCCACTGCAACCGTACAGACTAATGGCATATTCTCCCGTAGCTTTGGCCTGGGCCGCGGGACCCGTCAGGGTTGCCCGCTGAGCCCGTTCTTATTTGACCTAGCAATTGAGCCACTGGCGATCTCCTTGCGCTGTAATGCTGATATCAAGGGCGTTCGGAGGGGAGAGAGAGAATACAAGGTGTCCCTATACGCGGATGACCTTCTATTGTATATTTCAGACCCGCTGACATCCCTCCCGACAGTTATGTCCCTGCTGGATCAATTTGGCCGTGTCTCAGGCTATAAGATTAACCTAACTAAAAGTATATTATTTCCATCAAACGAGGCTGCATCCAACCTAGATTACACTCTTATCCCCCTCAAAGTAGAGAGAACTCAATTCACTTATCTAGGAGCAATAATTACACGTAAGTTCAAAGACCTTTTCCAGCAGAATTTCGTCTCTCTTGTAAGCCAAGTTAAGACATCATTACAGCAGTGGTCACCCCTTACAATGTCTCTGGCGGGTCGCATTAACTCAATCAAAATGAACATTCTCCCCAAATTTACGTATCTTTTTCAATGTGTACCGGTGTTCATTCCAAAGTCATTTTTTACATCTCTAGACTCAATTATCTCGTCACACATTTGGCAGAACAAGAAACCACGTGTAGGCAGGGCCTTACTTAAAAGGGCGAAGAGAGAAGGGGGCATGGGACTTCCTGACTTCCGTCATTACTATTGGGCTGCCAATATACGCTGTCTAACCTTTTGGAACCATTACTGCTTTTGCCGTGACCGTCCAGAGTGGACTAACCTAGAACTAGAGTCCTGTGGGGAATTATCGCTCCCAGCCCTTCTCGGTGCACCGTTGGGCCGGCCATTGCCCGAACTGATAGTTAATCCGGTTGTGCGTCACACACTGAGAATATGGACTCAGTTCAGGAGAACCTATAACTATGGAAATATCTCTTTGTTAACCCCCGTAGCCTCCAACCACTTTTTCGTTCCGTCATTAAATGACATAACCTTTCGTAATTGGCGCGGGAAAGGCATCAGAAATTTCAAGAACCTGTTCATAGACAGGGGTTTTGCCTCTTTCACACAATTGGCAAGGAAATACGGCCTGCCTAGATCGGACCTTTTTAGGTTCTTCCAAGTTAGACATTATGTGGAATCTGTAATACCCGACTTCCCTGAAGAACCCAATACCAATCCCATAGACACCTTTTTATTTTTCGATCCGACGACAAAAGGCGCTATATCAATCCTATATGACACCATCTCCAATCTGAAATCCGCGCCATTGGACAAGATAAGAGCTGACTGGGAACGGGATCTTGGGCTCGCTTTATCGGAAGAAAAGTGGGATTCAATTTTTTCCTCTATACATAAATCCTCCCTCTGTGCCCGCCACTGTCTAATACAGTTCAAAATAGTTCATAGGGCCCACATCTCTAAAGCCAAACTTGCAAGCATGTACCCTGACGTGAGCTCTAGATGTGACAAATGTAACGGTGAAGCCACGCTTATACACCAATATTGGTCGTGCCCACGGCTACAGTTGTTCTGGAATGGCGTATTCGATACACTGTCCAACATTTTAGAGCGTGATCTAGACCCGGACCCCCTATTGGCTCTGTTCGGTACAGTCAGAACTGAGGGTCTTCCCCTAACACGGACAGAGAGTCGTATGGTTGACTTCACATTACTGATTGCTAGACGTGCCATTCTGCTTAAATGGAAAGATGCTGCCCCGCCCGGGCTCAATCAGTGGCTTTGCACTGTGATGTCCTGTCTGGAGCTGGAGATGCTGAGGTTCTCAATTGCTGGCTCTGAAAAGAAATTCTATAAGACTTGGAGCCCTTTTATGATGTTCTACCGTAATACCCAAATGGCGTAGTGTGGCGCTTACCTGCTCTGACCAACCCAACACGTAGCAAGTTCTGAATATCTATTCCGCTTCCTTACTTTCTCTCTTTTCTCTGTACTAATTTTTATTTTTTATTTCTTGTTTTATTGAATCTGGTGTGCAACCGTCCTGGGGATTGAGGGTGGGGGGAGGGGGGATAGGGGTCGGGTTTTGGTCTCTCTTATAATGATGTACTCAGAGATATCTACATGTGATTATGTATTTTTTTTTATTGAGATTGTCTACCTGCCTCTGGGCTATTTCTATGTGAAAAATATAATAAAAAGATTTGAAAAAAAAAAAAAAATATTGTGTTTGTGTAACCTATAGGAGACTGAACAGATGAAAATATTCATTAAATGACAATGGGGCAATACTTGCTCTGTTCAGGCAACCGTTTCCTATTACACAACTTGAGTTGCTTTACAACCACTAGTCAAGCAATAAGAATCACATCATGCTATATAGTGGAACACCACGACATATGCTGGAAATATGAAATATGCTGGCACAGTAGGCTCCACAATGTACTCTTTCACAATGTTCCTTGGCAAAACTCTGCAGAATGATTTACACACATTGCAAAAGATCACCTGCCTAATCCTACTCACTATCTTTGCACAGTTCATGATAATTAATGATAGGGTTTTGTAACTTTACAGATGAAAGTAATGAATATGAACCTGGATATTCTGCATTCAATGCTAACACCCACAAAAGGAAAATTCCTTGGTCAAGGACAGGTAGACATGGTACTATAGAGCGTAAGCTTTGCATATTTACTCCATTAATCCTGATTTGTCATACTTTGTTAAATGACTGTGTGAAATGAATGAAGCTTAATTGGTATATAAATGATAAAATCGCAACGGTGTGAAGGGGTCTATGGCATTGGTCCTACATCCCATTACTCCGAAACCGGTGAATGCTAACCTGGTGAATTCTAACCCTAACCCTAAACCTAACCCTAACCCTAAACATAACCCTAACCCTAGCCCTAGCCCTAACCCTAACCCTAAACTTAACCCTAACCCTAAACATAACCCTAACCCTAACCCTAGCCCTAACCCTAACCCTAACCCTAACCCTAAATATAACCCTAACCCTAACCCTAGCCCTAGCCCGAACCCTAACCCTAACCCTAACCCTAACCCTAACCTAACCTAACACTAACCCTAACAAATGTAGGACTAATGACCTTTCAGACTTATGGGCAGTCCCTGGTGCGAAGTGAGCGGTGGTATCAAACACGACATGTGCATATCTGTCTGTGATGTCAGCTATCGCCATACATCGAGTATTGTGCTCATACGGACACTCATACATATGTAGTGATATAGTCACAGGGGCGGTAGCACTGCTCAAAAAAGAAGTCAGATAGGCTGTTACTGGTGCACAGTAACAAAGCTATGAGAGATACTGTAAGGGGTAGCAGGTGACACTGATGAATTAATGCTGTTGTTGATGTTTATGATACATCATGGGCATTTGCCAGGGATTAAGCTGGTATTGCACAAGTGCCCTCAGGGCGATTAGGTACAGTAAAAAAGCAAGAAGCAACAGCTCTGGTTCTATTATCACTGATAATAAACAGGCCCAAAATGACTGACATCACAGAGTGGTCACAGACTGGCCTGGACATGGAACACCATATATGGGCATAAAAGAGAGCCAGACAGACAGAGATAAGAGATCTTTCTCCATATAATGTGTGAGCATGAAAGGGACACAGACAGACAGAAGGATACAATGGGTATTGCAGAACTGGGGCGGCATAGCTCAGGTGTAGAGAAACCGTTATTAGAGCACACAGGGTTCCCGAAGGGTTCCCAGTTCGAATCCGGACTCCCCCTGAGTTAATGTCGAAGAGTCCTTGGGCAAGACTCTGAACCCCACATTGATCCCGGTGAGCTGGTTGGTGCCTTGCATGGTTTCCTCCGCCACTGGTGTATGAATGTGTGCGTGAATGGGTGAAGGTAATGCACAATATCTGTAAAGCGCTTTGGATAAAAGCACTATATAAATGCACCATTTACCATTTAACTGTATGTGAGCTTTATGAAGTTTATATATAATGAAGTTCATACTGTATAATGACATCTTATCATATACATTAAACTTTATGAAACTCACAGAGAGAAAGAAAAGTCTGACTGATTTGTAATTAGATTTTTATTAACAACCATCAGTGTATTTTGGATTCATGTCAATTTGTGTTTTTAGATATTCAACAACTTGAAATGACGATACTTCACAAACCCGACCTTTCACTCTGTACTTAGTCTGCTCTTTTTCCCCTCTACACCAAACCTCTTTGCCGAATATAGCCGAACTACAAGCTCACAGCTGAGCTTGTAGATCTGCTATTTTTGGCTAAAGTTCTCTGAATATGGACACTCTGGTTCAAGTGGTTCATATAAAATAAAATAAAAGATCCCCCTATCACTCAGAGATTTGGAAGAACCCCTGTAGTAATTCTGAGGACCCCCTAGGGGTCCCGGACCCCCGGCTGAAGACCCTTGCTCTACCATGAGGTGCACTCCAGTTACCTGCTTATATTAACTGTTCAGAAAGATTGTATCACACTATTACTATGTAATAATAACACTATTACAACACTATAACTGGCTGTGTTACTGTAAAAAACATCACTTTTCACTTCAGACAATCAACAAAGACAAGTTACAGATTCTTAGAATGTATTGTTCTTGAAACAGATGACAGATAATAAGGCAATAATCACACAACGTATCCTACAACTGCAGAGAGAGGGAAAACATTCTCAAACTTTAAAATGTCAAGGTCTCCCCTAAATAAATACCATAAAAACCAACATGAAAAAGAATCTTGATAAGATTGTGTATCGTAATACAGCTTGGAAATATATCATGATATCATATTTTCCAAATATTCTCCATGTATTCATCCACATGACAGACAAAAATAGATATATAAAGCAACATAATGCAACATCACAATGCAACAAGTGTAACGATAAAACAAGCAATACGTGAAGTTATTTCAGAGTTGGAATCAATTACAACAGTGGTTCTCAAACTGTGGTACATGTACCACTGGTGGTACATGGGCACCCCTCTGGTGGTACTTAGAGGAGTTTCCCAAAAATAAGAAAGAAATATATAAGTGGAGTGAAATATTTATATTATACTACAGGTAGTTCTTCTGACCAAGCAATTGGTTGAAATAGGCTCTCCAGCTGTGCTGAAATGAGCATGACATCACACCTAGCCGTTAATAGAGGATTTGAGAACGGATTAATCACATTAGAAATATCATCAGTTTGCATGGGAAGTTCACAGATAGATAAATCTGTTTGATGACCCGGTCATCAAATTATTGGCTTAGAAATGCAACAAAAACTAAAAAATCTTCATTCAAGGAATAAATTGGCCACCTGTGTGAACTGTGCATATATGGGGTGGGTCTACGCACCTGGTTTTTAACAAACCGGTATATGGTGGTACTTGGAGAGGCACATATTTTCTGAGGTGGTACTTGACGTAAAAAGTTTGAGAACTACTGAATTACAACAATTAAAAAGGAACAGGAATATGTGCTAGCGGAGTTCATCGGCCGAAAAGATGTGTTTGCCATGCTTCCGACTGGCTGCACTGTGATGACGTCAGATGTTTTGCTACGCTGATTGGTTAGAACAGTGGTTCTCAACCTTTTTCAGGCTGTGACCCCCAAAATAATCATTTTAACTGGGGAACCCCCACCCTGACAAGCAGTAAGAATTGAGGCATTACATTTTATATAACAGTTCTATTGTCAGAATAGCAAATCTACAAGCTCACAACACCTCGCAACGCAAGGTGTTGTGAGCATGTAGATAGATCTGCTATTTTCACAATTTCTGACTCTTCTGAATATTTGACAATTTGGCCAATGTTTGTCATTTTAGAGGTATTCAAAATTCCTTAAATTGTCACTTTAGAAATGTGCATATACCTCTATACATTTTTTCCCCTTTTTTTTTTACTGTTGAGTGAGAAAACAGTGTTGCACATCAAGCCATTGAAGCCAATCATCTGAGGACCCTTCAAAATAATTTGGGAACCCCCCCTTAAGGAACTTTGAGGCTCAAGAGCGGTAGACGTTGGTGATCACGTTCTGTCCATTTTCTTTCATTGTCCGTTGTAGCAGATAAATACTCCACGTTGTCCACAAATCAACACCAAATTCTGTTAATCCAAGCGTATTATTCAGGATATGGTCGCGTCGGAGGGCTCGGACGTAGCAATTCCTGGAACACGAGGGTGGGCTTCAGGCAGCCGGGCGGGTATGGTCCTGTTGTCGCAGTGTTGACCTTCGTGGCATGTGGGGGTATTCAGCTGTGGAGAAAAACAGAACGTGTGTGAAGATTCAGACTAGTGTGTGAATTCATTCTGAATTTCGGTCGCAAATTTGACCATGAAAAATGCCACAGCTCGTCTCTGTGTAGACGTGTGTGTACACAGTTTAGATGTGTGTGTACACAGTTTTAGACACTCGGTGCAGTTTTAGGCACTCGGTGCCGCGCTGCGAGCTTGTAGATCTGCTATTTTATATGTTTGCAAATCTTTGAATATACCGGTATGTATTTTTTAAGCGAACATTTGTAACTCAAATTTGGCTTCTGGGGGATCCCTGGAACTTAATATTTTGAGATGGGGGTCCGTGGCCAAAAACGTATCATTTTGGAGGTCCTTCACATCAAAACAATTTGAGCACCACTGACATAGAAACATAGTTTTTTCAAAAAACCTTAGAAGTCCCATTTTCACGAAAAAATAACAGATCTACAAGCTCGCAGCGCGGCACTCGGTGCTGCGCTGTGAGCTTGTAGATACTGTAATAGTGTAGATATTATGATATTTTTGTTAAAGCGCAAAATAATGCGTTCCCAGTCTAAATGGGTTAAACCCCCTCCCCCTAGAACATTCATGGGGGGCCCGCAGTGAATCCTTGTACCCAGAGCCCAGAATTTGGTGCGACACCCCTGATCACAGGTGATATCACGGGTGACATAACCTATGTAAAAGTCTATATATGGGTATAACCCAGAATCCCTTTTATGCCCATATATGAAGATCCCTGTTGTCATTGATATATATATCACTGGCCAGATGGCCAAGACATGGCCCCTCTCTGTGTGGCTGGTTCAGATAGGGATCTCCTATGGGCATAACAAATTAGTGTATGCTGTGATGTCATGGGAACCACTCTAACAGAAACCATTTTATGTCCATATATGGAGATCCGATGTTAAGCAAGCCCATATCTAACAGGATGTATGGGCATAAAAGGCATGTACTATATACAGTAGATGGATCTCCATGTATGTATATATGTATATTTTCATGTCAATTTGTGTTTTCACTTCAGATATTTAACCACTTGAACTGTCAATACTTAATAAACTTGACCTTTCACTCTGTACTTGGTCTGCTCTTTTTCCCCTCTACACCAAAGGTCTTTGCCAAAAACAGCCGATTGAGGCGTTGTGAGCTTGTAGATCTGCTATTTTGGGCTACAGTTCTCAGAATATGGACACTAGGGTTCAAGTAGTTAATATAAAAAAGGAGTAGAAAAAAGGTTTATATCACTCAAAGATTTGGAGGACCCCCAGTAGTAACTCCGGGGACCCCCTAGGGGTCCCGGACCTCTGTTGAAGTAAAGAACAGTGCTTTCTCAGCTAAGGGGTCCCTGCTTCATCTCTCTCTCAGCTAAGGGGTCCCTGCTTCATCTCTCTCTCAGCTAAGGGGTCCCTGCTTCATCTCTCTCTCAGCTAAGGGGTCCCTGCTTCATCTCTCTCTCAGCTAAGGGGTCCCTGCTTCATCTCTCTCAGCTAAGGGGTCCCTGCTTCATCTCTCTCTCAGCTAAGGGGTCCCTGCTTCATCTCTCTCTCAGCTAAGGGGTCCCTGCTTCATCTCTCTCTCAGCTAAGGGGTCCCCTGCTTCATCTCTCTCTCAGCTAAGGGGTCCCTGCTTCATCTCTCTCAGCTAAGGGGTCCCTGCTTCATCTCTCTCTCAGCTAAGGGGTCCATGCTTCATCTCTCTCAGCTAAGGGGTCCCTGCTTCATCTCTCTCTCAGCTAAGGGGTCCCTGCTTCATCTCTCTCTCAGCTAAGGGGTCCCTGCTTCATCTCTCTCTCAGCTAAGGGGTCCCCTGCTTCATCTCTCTCTCAGCTAAGGGGTCCCTGCTTCATCTCTCTCTCAGCTAAGGGGTCCCTGCTTCATCTCTCCCGGCTAAGGGGTCTCTGCTTCATCTCTCTCAGCTAAGGGGTCCCTGCTTCATCTCTCTCTCAGCTAAGGGGTCCCTGCTTCATCTCTCTCAGCTAAGGGGTCCCTGCTTCATCTCTCTCAGCTAAGGGGTCCCTGCTTCATCTCTCTCTCAGCTAAGGGGTCCCTGCTTCATCTCTCTCTCAACTAAGGGGTCCCTGCTTCATCTCTCTCTCAACTAAGGGGTCCCTGCTTCATCTCTCTCTCAGCTAAGGGGTCCCTGCTTCATCTCTCTCTCAACTAAGGGGTCCCTGCTTCATCTCTCTCTCAGCTAAGGGGTCCCTGCTTCATCTCTCTCTCAACTAAGGGGTCCCTGCTCTCTCAGCTAAGGGGTCCCTGCTTCATCTCTCTCTCAGCTAAGAAGGGGTCCCTGGCTGAGGGAGGGAGCTGTTGTTGTTGTTAGCTTTAATAGCTTTCAGTTAGCATGAGAGTTAGCATGTGTTGCAAGGTAAAGAAAAAACATTACAGACCTACTGTAGAACAGCCTAACATTTTAACAATACACCCCCATTGAGTCATTCTAGATGATGCCTATTGTCTCTTACCTGAATGGAGTCGCTATATGAAGATATCCACGAAAGCGAGCTTCTTTTCTCTTGTGAAACGAGTTAAACAACAATCCACGAGCCTTTGTTTTAGCCTCCTGGTTGGTCCCGGGTGGTTCAGTCTGAGTGTGATAATTTCGCGTTACACATTACTTCCGCCCTGGACAGGATACGGAAATACTCTGTCTGTGCCAACGCGTCGTAACGCGTGGAAATAACCGGATACAGTAGTCAGTCTCAGCCTGGGATCGATCGCATTCCCAACGTGATATCTTCAAAAAAAAAATCTTTGCACGTTCTCCCTCCGTACATCTACAAAGACGTTCAGATTTCAAATATAGAGTTATTTCCCCGGGGCTACAGATGTTACAATTATATACGGCCCAACCTCGGCACGAGTGCATTCTGTATTGTTTAGTAAAAAGCATTTTAATCAGATCAGTGATAGGAGTTATAAGGTGCAATACACCCCAACGGCCGATGGGGTCGCGTTGTTAAAAGCCACCGATCGGATCAAAAATGATTATTATTAAACAACACGGAACATTATGCGTACATGTGAGGGGCCGTCCATAATTGTAACATCCTTGGCTATTGAGCAAACGCTGTATCTTTGAAATCTGAATGTTTATGTTGACGTAAGGACTAAAAAGGGAGAAAGTACCAACGCTATTTTGAAGATAATTATAATAAGACTGTCAGTCTTGTATCAGTGAACAATATAATGCAGAAACTTTCGTAAAATATTGCATATAACACTGAGAATAAAGGTTATGGGAGCAGTGTTGAAAAAAACGAAACAAAAAAAAACAGCAGTCACGTGACTGACATATCGGCCGATGTGATGTTATAGAACATTACATTATCAACAGACAGAATGTCTGATTAAAACATAGTGCCTGAACGAGAGTATGGGCATTTTCCATGGGACGTGAACATCATCAACAGAGACTATGTCTGATAACAACATAATGAGTTCCTCAGTATGGGCAATATGGCCATAATGGGCGCATTCTATGCAGTTAATAAAGGCTGATAATGGACATTCTATGTTCTGATAACGTTCGAAGCGGGTGCACCACATCAGAAAGTTCACAATGGAGAGAAACCCTATGGTTGTGATCAGTGTGGACAACACTTTTCTCAAATGTCCCACCTTAAAACACACCAGACAATCCACACTGGGGAGAAACCCTTTCAGTGTGAGTTGTGTGGAAAAGCTTTTAGTCGATCAAGCAATCTAAAACGTCATGAGCGCACTCATATGAAAGATACATCTGATGTGTGTGAACAGTAGGACAACAGATTCTCTAAAGAGGCTGAGAAACATTGCCACACAAAAATACATCAACTTTTCAAGGCTCGCTGAGGCGTGTGTAGCATTGTGTGTAGCATTTTGCTGCAGATAGAAATGAACACATCTCAACATATTTTTCCTCCTCAATATTGATCTTTCCATGTAATTTAACATGTAAATTAGATTACCTAAATAATATTGAGGTTGTTCATTCTTTTGTATTATTCTAGTATACTAGTTGTTTAAGTGTTACTCTTCGACAAATACAAAAATGTGTTATTATGCTTCATACATTCAACCATATGATAGGATACAGAATGATATCAGCAACCGTTAGAGAACATTATAGTGTGTGTGTGTTCCTTTATTACTATGTTAAATGTAAATGATGTTGGTACAGGTTGTGCAGTTACAAATAAAGACAAACATTCATACTCAATAGGCCTATGTGGTTTTGAGTTTCTGTTTATAGGAGTGCTGTGTGTGTGTGTGTGTGTGTGTGTGTGTGTGTGTGTGTGTGTGTGTGTGTGTGTGTGTGTGTGTGTGTGTGTGTGTGTGTGTGTGTATGTGTGGTAATTTCAGTCAACCACAGGAAATAACACAATTCCATAATGTGCAAAGGACATTGTACATCTTCACTTGTGCCATTGAAGTAGTCCACAATTCTATTTAGTTAACTTTTAGTAATAACAAGAAAACAAAAAAAGGGGCTCAGATAGATCAGACTTCCTTTCTGTCTTCCTATTATTGCGACCGTCAGGGAGCAGTTTACTATGAAAACCTCCACCGGCCGTCCGTCCGTCCGTCCGTCCGTCACACCTTTGTGACCATCAACAAACGTCACACCTTTGTTGATGTTTAAATCGAAGAGTCTTGGTCAAATACTTCTGTTGGTTTCTGCACTGATCATTTATACAATTCAGCTGTGTTTGCTCGTGTCATCATGATGAGGTCATAAATCAGCCATGCCCAAATATAGATTTTACGGGTTTACATGCTTACTCAGTTATTCGTTATGTGAAAGTCCTATGACGTCTATGATATCTGACATCATCATACATACATTCCCTTTTATGCCCATAAATGGAGATCCCCTCTGTAGAACCAGCCACTGACATCACTGTAATGTCAGGGGAACCAAATCCCTTTTATGCCCATATATGGATATCCCTGTGATGCCAGGGGAACCAAATCCCTTTTATGCCCATATATGGAGATATGGAGATCCCCGTGTTGCCAGGGTAACCAAATCCATTTTATGCCCATATATGGAGATCCCTGTGATGCCAGGGGAACCAAATCCCTTTTACGCCCATATATGGAGATCCCTTATGTCATCAATATTAAGCCCATATCTGTGAATATCTTTGGGTACCAGATGTCTCCATATATGGTTAAATGGTCCGATATACATCACTGGCCAGAAGACCAAGAAATGGTGCAACCTCGCCCTTTGCTTTTCTCCCTATAGGCATCTTACTGGTAGGTAGTTTAATGAGGAATGCAGTATGGTGGTAGATTTTCACTTTCTAGGATAACTATATTTGCTATTCCCAGATGATGCCCTTTTAGGGTACCCCTCATGCCCATATATGGAGATCCCCAGGCCTTACTAATTAACATAAGTTTTATGCCCATATATGGAGATCAGTGTCCCATTGTCATCAGATATATGGGCATAAATGGACACAGGCAAACTAGATGGGCTGTATGGATATCCAGATGTGTGATGTAAGTGTTTTATTCCAAATGTGGCACCCCACAGACATATTTCCAGAAACAAAATCCCTTTCATGCCCATATATGGAGATTTCTGATGTCATCAATCCCAGGCCCTGTAAAAAACATGGTTGCTATGGTATGAGCAACTTATGTCTCCATATATGGAGATTCAACTTCAATGAGTAACCATGGCAAACTGTCAACTGCCCGTATGTCTTGATAATTGGTAAAACAAACTTTTGGCCTATTTGTGGAGATAAGCGACCAACGGTCGCTTATCTCCCGATTAGGGAGTCTTACTGGTATGGATACCTAAATAGCTGAAACTGTGGGAAACATTACAAAAATGACAAGGGGCAAGTTGATAAAATGTCAACATTAATGATACTTGATAACTTCTGTGTTTCATTGGGGCCTTAAATTGTCGATCTGACACTGTGTTCTGGCAAATTAAACAAATCACACAGATTCAATGCCACAAATCTGCATGAGATGATAAAATGGTTTGACAAACTTCTCAGGGCTTGCTGAGGCTCATCTTTGCTGATGCTCTGAATGGGGTCAGGCAGGTCAGTCCCAGGTGACTTCAATGGTTCCACTGAGTTGAATGTGTTCACACTGTTTTGCCTTCCTGGGTGATTATTCATGTAATAGTAATTAAATACAAAATGATAGCTTAATTCAAATTATTATTTTTTTTGATTGACTGGCCCACAGGCCTGAGTTTGAGTATCACATTGTCCTCTTTGAGGACATTTACATGAGATACCACTTTTGACCACCCAGGATGCAAATTATGAAGCAGCCCATCGACACCTAGGACAACTTTGCATTTATTGAAATGCAAAGTGGTCTATGAAGACTGGTGACTGTTCTGTACTAAAAAACAACAGTCTTCTAGCTACTAAGTGGAAGTGAAATTAATTTAAAGATTGGTGTTACGTTGCAACTTAATCCTAAACATCAACAGGGGATATTTTACTTGTAGCTACACATCCAGATGTGAAGGAGTTTTGTGTGTTAACATTATCCTTTTAGCATAACGTTAGACTGTACAACCTGTACATTAATAATGTTTAAAAACAACAACATTATTATTATATGCTTCATTCTGACAGTGTCCGTTCTTAACCTGCAATGATTTAAGTCACGTTCACATGGCATAATTCGACATACTGATTAGTAATCTGATATGCTTATTTGAATGCAGTTAAACCTCGAACCAATATTCTGAGTAAAGGGCTCTCAAAGTTTGTCACACTTCTGGCAGTCAGGTAAGGGGTGTGAACAATGGATTGTTAACTCCACCCCTCACCCACCCTAACCTAATAGTGGTGATCTGCAGCTGAAACCTGAGAACAACAACCACACATTAGCAACAGAAACTGCAGATGTAAATGTTGGCTTTGACATGTTAACGTGTGTCTCCACCCTCCAGAAGGATGTAAGGAAACACAAAAACACATCTCTGTTTACAAACTAATTTATTTCATTCTGACAGTGTCTTTTCTTTTGGATTCATACTCCTGCTATGACTTGACTCACGCATAAAGACTAAAACTGCACATCTTAACTTGTGGTCAAGTTATAGAAGTTAGCCTAGTTATTTAACCTTTAGTAATACAATGGTTACAAAGATTAGATTTGACCTGGACCTGGTCTCCTCTCCACCACACAAGGGTTAATAATGAGAACATATACAGTACATCCATTCTTCTTTAGGATTAGAGATTCCTGCTTTGAGCCTGACAGTGTCTGTTCTTGTGGATTTCTATTGACTCCTGCTTTAATATTTTTACATTGACATGTGCTTCAGATTGTTGAATCCTGTTGATACTGCAAACATAGCTACGTTATTGATTGTATTTGTCCCACAAGTTTATATTCATGCATGTATTATAAGGATATGTTATTATTATAGAGATAGTTTAATATGTTGATATTTTTGTCTTAGATAATGTTGTTAGATTGCGATTGGTCAGTGGTCTCCAAATACTTTTTGAGATCCATAAAGTGAAATGTTATTGTGCCAAATAAATTGCCCATCTTCACGTGTGCTATTAATGGAGTACACAGACATTATTCTATTTATTTAACTTTTAGTAATAACATGACAACAAAACAAAGGGGTTTAGATAGATCTGACTTCCTTTCTGTCTCCCTATTATAGGGATGCTCAAATAGCTGAACCTATGGGAAACATTAGAAAAATGACAACATTAATGATACTTGATAACTTATGTGTTTAATTGGGTTTAATAATAAATTAACATGCTCATAGTTCATGTTGTTAACACTTTTGTAGAAGGTTGCATAGAGCATGTCTGGGGAGGAGGGAGGGGTGGAGCACGGCATGTTAGATTGTGATTGGTGGAGAGGTGGTTCCATTGTTGTCTTTGGCCAATCATTCAGAGCAGTTAGTGTTTTCACCCCAGACTCTCTAGTATAAGAAGAGTTGGTCTGTGTCATTTCTCCACAAGTCTTACAGGATATCAATCATTTCTGATTAGATCTGACTGTGGGCTCCAGACCAGAAGATGAACTCTCTCAAACTCAACTCTGCTGAACAGGAGGAAAACAAAGACTGCAGTGGTATGTTACTTACTCTACCTCCATTTACCCTTTTGGATTTCCTTAACATTCATTTAATTCACATTATTACATGTTGTTTCATTGTCATTTTACCTTTAGTTTTGATATAGATTAGATTGAGGTAATTTATTTCATGCACCAGAGTTCATCAACATATAACGAAAATGGTTTTAGTATTAACCTGACATGCACACAATATTACATTATGGGATGCAGTGTTTTTAAGGTAAGTCATCGTTTGGTACTCGACAAAATGTTACATGATTATAGTTATTTTTGGTGATTTATTTATTAAAAATCTAAATACTATTGGTGTCTTGTACTATCTTGTACTATTTTATCGTGAACATTAGTGGGGACCAAGTATGTGATGAAAAGTTGAAACATGTTGAACCGTCCTTTAACAATTTGCACATTTCTGGCAGTTTTACTGTCAAAGTCTCAACAATCTTTCCTTTGTCTTTGTTTCCAATCCAGTGTTGCATCATCAGTCTGGCTTCCCTGTCCTACCAGAGGTGAACGAAAAGAAGAGGTTGGCTAAGCAAAAACAACACTGTTGTGACCAGTGTGGAAAACACTTCCTTAACATGTCCAAACTTAAAAGCCACCAAAGAGTTCACACTGGAGAGAAACCGTATGGCTGTGATCTGTGTGGACATCACTTCTCTAAAATGTACAACCTTAAAAGCCACCAGAGAATTCACACCAGAGAGAAACCATATGGATGTGATCAATGTGGACAGCGCTTCTCTTTAATGTCCAGCCTTAAAAAACACCAGAGAATTCACACAGGAGAGAAACCCTATAGATGTGATCAGTGTGGACAACACTTCTCTCAAATAACCAACCTTAAAAACCACCAGAGAATTCACACAGGAGAGAAACCATTTGGATGTGATCAGTGTGGACAACACTTCTCTGAAATGTCCAGCCTTAAAACACACCAGAGAATTCACACAGGAGAGAAACCCTATGGATGTGATCAGTGTGGACAACACTTCTCTCACATGTCCAGCCTTAAAACACATCAGACAATCCACACAGGAGAGAAACCATATGGTTGTGATCAGTGTGGACAACAATTCTCTCAAATGTCCAACCTTAAAACACACCAGAAAATCCACACAGGCGAGAAACCCTTTCATTGTGAATTGTGTGGAAAAGCTTTTAGTAAATCAAGCAATCTAAAACGTCATGAACGCACTCATATGAAAGCTACATCTGATGTGTGTGAACAGTAGGACAATAGCTTCTCTAAAGAGAGTGAAAATCAGCACATAACCAAGTTATACCAAACATAACCAAGTTATGCATTTTGCTGCAGATAGAAATGAACACATCTCAACATATTTTGCTTCTCAATATTCTTCTTTCCATGTAATCTAACATGTAGCTTAGCTGTAGATTAGATTTAAAAAACAATCCCTTAAATAATCTAGAGGTTGTTCATTGTTCTTCTTATTCTAGTATACTAGTTGTTTTAGTGTTACTCTTCTACAAATACAAAAGTGTGTTGTTATGCTTCATACATCCAACCAGATAACAGAAGGACATACAGAATGATAGCAGCAACCATTTAAAACATTATTGTGTGTGTGTTCCTTTATTGCTTTGTTAAATGTAAATTATGTTGGTACAGGTTGTGCAGTTACAAATAAAGACAAACATTCATAGTCAATATGTGGTTTTGATCTTCTGTTTATAGGAGTGCTGTGTGTGTGTGTGTGTGTGTGTGTGTGTGTGTGTGTGTGTGTGTGTGTGTGTGTGTGTGTGGTAATTTCAGTCAACCATAGGAAATATCCTTTGGAAGGAAATAACACAATTTAATGTCCATGGGATATACAGATTTGTTTATGCTTCCAAAAAGTAGCCTAGTTACTGAACTTAGGGCAGAATAGGTCTTTCATTACAATAATAGGCGTTGTATTACATTACCTATGAACTGTTTACATTTTTCTTCCAATGCCAGAGGTTTTGCAGTGGTCTCCCATTACTTTTTGAAATACCAAAGACCATAATGTGCAAAAGACATTGTACATCTTCACTTGTGCCATTGAAGTAGTCCAAAATTCTAGTTCACGTTTAGTGTAATAACAAGACAACAAAACAAAGGGCTCAGATAGATCAGACAAATACACAGGTTGTGCAGTTACAAATAAAGACAAACATTCAAAGTCAATATGTGTTTTTTGTGTTTTTTGTGTTTTTTGTGTGTGTGTGTGTGTGTGTGTGTGTGTGTGTGTGTGTGTGTGTGTGTGTGTGTGTGTGTGTGTGTGTGTGTGTGTGTGTGTGTGTGTGTCTAACCCACCTACTGCACATGCTCAATAACGATGATGACACTGTCAGAGAAATGGACAGGGCATCACTCCTACTGGACCTACGCAGGAGGAAGGTCCCCCTGGCTGTTGAAGACCAGAACAACTTTCTGGGTTTCAGGAGGAAAGACTCTGGTAAACTGGACTCGCAAGCCAAGGGCTTTGGGGTCTGGTCTGATTGGCCAGATCTCAATGACCTTTGCCATCGGGCTGGAGTCCAGATAAAATGGGCAAAAAACAACGTTAAAGTGCCCACCTCTGATGGACTAGTTACAGACCCCAGTATGGCGGTGGAAGCCGTTCTCACTCACCAGGGAGGGGACATTAGGCTACAAGGAGATACAGCTAGAAGGGTTCTGCTTAATGTGAAGCGGACTGAGGCCAAACAACATTGGCGTGGACTTCGATTGCAGGGAAAGTTGGCCTGTATTGATTCCGCTGATCATTCTGTTTCACATTCAATTTACAAAAATGCTGCTATTGGAGAGGATGTTTTAAAGTTTACCATCAAAGCAAGAATGCAAGTATTACCAACTAAGTACAATCTGTCAATCTGGTATCCCGACATCCATAGCCCACTCTGTATTAACCATCATGATTCTGAACAACATCTAGAATCCATCGCACACATAACAAACGGTTGCAGTGCATATAAAAATCTATACATTGCTCGCCACGACCGCATTGTCGACTTAGTGTCCGATGCAGTTAGAAAATGTGTGCCATCTAGTGCAGCAATGCATAAACACTCCAGAGTGTTACCGGATTGGTTTGATTGTGCTTATGATGTCTTTGCTAGCATCCCAAATACACCAGATATTGTTTTTGTTGACCCCAGACACAGAGAGGTTCTGATTTTGGAGGTGGGTTGTGTTTTCGACCTCTACATGGACCAGGCTTTCCAAGACAAGCACTCTAAGTACCAGCCGCTGCTTGAAATCATAACAGATCGTGGGTATAGATGTCGTTTCTCTATACTCATATTTGGAAGCCTGGGCCATGTACATAAATTGACCAAGAGTGGTCTAGCAATCGCTGGCATGACAAAGGCCAAGGCCAAACAGCTGTCACAATACTGCTCTGTTTCAGCAGTTATGGGCAGTTTGTCTGTGTGGAGAAGAAGGTGCTATGTATATCCATGAAGTGTCCATGAAATATCAAAGCCCGTTAATATTTGTTTCCCTGTAAATTAATTGTAATTTGTGGATTCAAATAAAGTATTAAAATGTGTGTGTGTGTGTGTGTGTGTGTGGTACTTTCAGTCAAGCACAGGCAATATCCTTTGGAAGGATATAACACAAACACAAAACAAAGGAGATGGTGGTTGACTTCAGGAGATCCAGTATCTGCCCTCACACACCGCTGACCATCGACGGTGCCCCTGTGGAACAGGTCAAGAACATCAAGTTCCTGGGGGTTCATCTGGCAGACGACCTGACCTCCACCACCAACACCACGGCCGTCATTAAGAAGGCCCAGCAGAGGCTCCACCCCCTCCGAAAGCTCAAGAAAGCAGGCCTTCCCACTCCTCTCCTTACCACCTTCTACAGGGGCACCATTGAGTCCATTCTCACATACTGCTTCACTTCCTGGTTCGGCGGCTGCAAGGAGCAGGAGAAACATCAGCTGAGCCGGGTGGTGAAGACAGCGGAGAGGATCATTGGTGCCCCTCTTCCATCTCTGTTGGAGCTCTATACGGAGCGATGCACCAGAAGAGCTGTCAGCATCATAGGGGACCTCCATCACCCCTCACATGGCCTTTTTTACCTTCTGCCCTCCGGGAAGAGGTACGAAAGTATTAAGGCCAGGACCAGCAGGATGCGGGACAGCTTTTTCCCTAGTGCAGTGAGGACTGTGAATGCGCTGTGCCCCCTGCCTATCCCCCCCTCCCTGGCCAACTGACTTGCATTGTTTGGCTGTGATGGTCTGGACATGACATGATTGCACTTTTAAAAATGCACGACAGCACTTTATTGTGCTGATAATGTTTTTGAAGAAGATTGCACAATGGCTCGTTCATTTTATTTATATATATATACTTCTTCTTAAATGTTGTCTATGCTGTTTTTAGTTTTAGGACCTTTTATGTTTTTAGACAGGCTTAATGTTTTTATGTTGCACTGCAAGGGACTGAGGGGGAACGTTATTTCATTTTCTTTATGTATGTATTTATATGAAGGAAGTGACAAATAAAATGATTCTGATTCTGAACACCATTTAATGTCCGTGGGATACACAGGTGTGTTGATGTGTCCAAAAACGTAGTTACTGGACATTGCAGGGCAGATAGGTGTTTCATTACAATAATAGGCGTTTTATTACACTATTATTTATTTATTACCATTAAAACACACCAGACAATTGCAGTATCGTTAGAGCTTTGGTCTAACGCGAACACACAGCCACCCATCAGGCCGGGACACTGCTGAGCTGGGGTCGAACATCTGTCTCCCTTCTCACACACTCTTTTCCCCAGCACACACTCCAGTTCTGAGTCGTGCACTTATGCAGAATATTATCATACAGTATTATGGATATGAGAGTATCTTGGTGCATACGAAGAGGACATTCTTCTGTACATTAAGGGCCCAGCCCATGAGGCTTGTAGTACGATTGATGAGTCTTCTACTGCACACAGCTGCCTATCTCAGGACCTTAAAAGGAGTCTGTGTCTCGAATAGACTCTCAGCTTTCCAAATTGTTTAGGCACCCGAGCGCTCACACATCGGGAGGCGTGCGTGGAGGTCAGACTGAAGACACCATATACACACGCTTAGCCCACGCACGGACACGCACGTAAAGATGCACGTAAAACTGACACTGCCTGATGAACCAGGCTCATCGGATGAACATCTGGCCTCATCTCACAGGCCACCATTTCCATATATGTACATTTTCTGAAGGACCCATGTCACATAAATTGCATTAATGTACACATTTTCCAGACTCTGCGGCGCTGGTAGTAGCACACATACAACATGCACAGCTAACGTGCACGTATGTAGACACTCATTAAACTGGGAGTATAATAGGGGTCCCACAGAGAGGGTCGGGGCTTTTTGTCTCAACGTCGTGCGTCCACACATCGATCCTTGATCAATCAGCCCGGGAGCTGACTGCAACCTCTGTATAACTTGCTATGTGTAATAAACCCTTGCTTGGTCTTTTGACGAGTGAACCGAGGACTATTGTTTTCCTCTTCTTATTGTGTCGCCTCATATCACTGCTGGAGAAACGGTGGACAAGTCAGAACCCCTGAATATACTACAAAATTGGCTGCCCAACGTGGTTCTGTATAGCATCTGGACCTGGAAACACAGAGGTGAGTTGGCTTGCATCAAGTTCAAATCACTTCTGTTGCGTGTGCAGGGACGTGCTGGCAATTTGTTAAACGAAGGCAGCCCCTGGTCGGCCGCTTTCCTTTTCCAGAGCGCATTAGGGAGCCCAGCTGTCTTTCTCGGGCTGGATCTGGAGCCAGCTCCTCCCTGTACACAGGGTCCTTTTAGCTGCAGTCCAGATTCCACGAAGTAACTGACTTGTCCCTTATTTGGTCATTAAATATAATTATTATTATTTTTAATTTCTCTCGCAGTGACAGGGCGACAGTCTTGATGGGGTTGCCGTCAGCTCACGTTTTTTCTTTTGTACCCCGATGATGGGATTAATACAAAGCGCCGTTCCTGCGTGTTTTTGGAAGCAAAGAGTTGATTCTAATCTGGGTACTCGTCAATTGCTTAGATTTTAATCGGATTAGGGCACGGTCGCGAACCTCTAATCACCCCTAAAAAGCCGCTGTGATGCCGCTACGCGGGTCTCGCGTTATGAGACGCAAAGAGTTTGGTTATATAGTCTTTTATTAGGGAGGGATACCAGTAGCGTTCCTGCTGTCTTCTTTCTCTTTTTATTAGTGTTTGACTATGTGCCGGTTCGGAGTTCGGTTAATTGCTCCACCAATCTCAATTAAATTGTTTCGGGCGGTCTGATTGATTCCATCCTAGACGTTAAGGTCTGATCAACTCTTGCGTGGGGTGGCTTCGCTTCAGTGTCGTGGATTATCGGTTGTGTGGTGACTGGTGATCACGCCTGTGCGCGTCGTAGGTGCCCAGTAATTCAGACGTGGCCTGCAGGCGAGTGATTATTGTGATTATAAGTCATGACTTAATTGTGTTGTGTGGTTTATGCGCGCGTGATTTTCAGTACTGGAGGAGTGATGTTGGCCGTCTGGGTGACGTGCTGCTGTGAGTGGTATGATTAGGCCTATGTATCTTTATTTGTTGCTTGTTTATGCCGGCCTGTGTATCTTTATTTGTTGTTTGTTTGTTTGTTTGTGGGTGTGTTCATGTTGCATGTTGGGTGTCTACGTCTGTGTGTTTATACGTGTGAAGAGTATGATAGTGTCTTGATTTGTGACGGTCTATGTCTAGTGTAACGACGGTAGTGAGGATAAGTGGATGATATTGGTTATATTGTAGTGGATAAGCGTAGACTAATTAGATGATATTGGTGAAATTGCTGAAACTGAAATTAGGTATGAGAATAATAGAAAAGTCAATGGATATATGGATATAATGAGGATGAGTGTTGTGCAAGGAGGAGGAAAGTTGTTTGGGTCCTGCCTCCTGTTGCTCTCTTTCTCTCCCCTCTGTTATCTCTCCCCTCTGCGTGTGTATCTGGGAGGGCCCCTTTTGTCTTGGGAGCAGCCTTTAAGTTGGGAGTGTTTTTACTTGAGTAGTTGGGTAGCTGGTCCCAGGGTCAGACACCATTACATAGTTGCTCACAGCGGTTCTGTGGACGGTAGGGTTAACTTATCCTGTGCAACTTCTAGTATTTTTACATGGGGCGTTATTGTTTGTTGTGCACTATTTGAATATGCTGCTGTGTTTATTGAGGGTTGAAATAGAGATTGGGAATGCCTGTTTCTAAAACATGTTGCTCATGTTTTAAGGGGGGAAGACCTAAAGATTACAAAAGAATGTGGATTGTGGGAACGGGGATGCAGGAGGAGTATTTTTACTCAAGCAGCTCGGAGACCAGAGCAAATGTTGAGACCAATCACAGGGTCCCCTTTCTTCTGAGCGATGGGAACACAAAACTAGTTTAGCCAAGGCCCGTGCAGGCTGAACCTCTCCCCTTAGCAGACACTGGCCCCCACCTTTCCGCACCATAGGCATACACGTCTGTGTCTATTCACTCTATTGATCTCTTCTCGGTGTGTGAGGAGTCTGGATGTGCTTTTCTTCAAGTATTGAGTAAATGAGTGTGTTATAATTTGTCTATGTGTGTTCATTGTGAACCTCCCCGGTAGGATGGCCAAATTCTTTTCCGGACGCATGCTGTAATTGTCACTTTTTTTTCCCCAAGAAGAGATTACAGTGTAATTTGTTTTTCACGTGTTGCTAAAACTCCTGTTTCATTAGAATGTCACTCGGCACAGTCGCTGCCAGCAGCCTGCTGGCATATTTGCATCATTCTCAGATATTATTGATAGAATAACAGGTGGCAGCCAGCCATTGGTTCTGTATGGCTGCATGAGCGTTGTTCTTAAGCAAGGGTTATGTTTTGCCATTGTCATTTCATTTATCATAATTAATTTACCCTATAACTGTCGTTTAGAACATTAGAACCTTGCATGGCAATGCCAGCACCAGTGAACATATTAAAGTAGGCCTATGTCAGATTGAAAGCCTATCATGGATTGGTAAATGTGACAAGAAAGTCTCCAAACGAATAGAGTCTTGCAACCAATAGGGATTAATTGCAGGGGAAATCCCCGCCAGGGCTGGTTGTCTACCCAGACCTGAGAGTTAAATAGGCAGTCATGGAGGCCCATTTTAATGTAGGCTGCTCAAATGAACTAATATATAGGCCTACTGTATCTTTTATTATTTTTCCTTTCCGCTTTTGCAATTGATGTTTTCCTATATAAAGCCCTGGTCCATCCAGTGGTTCAATATAGTGATTAAATGTTTGGGGGGTCGCTTATACATAGCCTAATTTATAATGGTGGGCTCGCCTGAGAGGCGGGCACACGTAAGTGATTCTCATTATTTATCTATCAGTCTATACTAGTCAGCCAAGTTCTCCTCAAAACTTGGGCACCTTTTCTATTCATACATACATACACCTACACACACCCACACTCACACACACACACACACACACACACACACACACACACACACACTCACACACACACACGCACACACACGCACACGCACACACACGCGCACACACACACACACACACACACACACACACACACACATACACACACACACATACACACATACACACACACACACACACATACAGTACATACATCCACACACAGGTTTCCTTTTTCTCTCTCTACCTCCTTCTCTTTCTCTCTCTCTCTCTTCTCTCTCTCTCTCTCTCTATCTTTTGTCTCTCTCTCCCAATCTCTCTCCTTCTCTCTCTCTTTATATCTTTGTCTCTCTCCCTCTCTCCCCCTCTCTACCTCTCGCTCGTTGTTTCTTTGATTAAGCTGGTCTGTTTTCCCATTCCGCTGTTATTATGCAATGATGTTGTCCAGTCATGCCTTTCTGTATAGAGCAATGTTCCTCAACTGTCCTTAGCTTGAGTACCTCCCCTGTCCGGGATGGTTGAATCTGAGGCACTCCAATTAACAATTATTCCCGAATCACCTCTTTGCTGAGATTACCTCCAGTTCATAACACGTTAAGTCCAGTTTTCATGCTCTGAACTACACATAACCTAAAAGCATATCTCAGTCCAAGAATCTGGGCTCACGTTAGGGGCTCTAGGTGTCCTCATTAAACATAACACTAGATGTGTCAGCCCTTCTCGCTTCCATTGTCGCGAACCTACTAACTATGAACTGACATGATATGCTAGTTCTCTCTTAAGGGCGTTTTCTGAGTGACCCTCGCAGTACCCCTAGTTGAGAAACACTGTTTTATCACACTTCAAGAGCATGATTGTTCTAATACAACTGTGTACTGTTCGCCAGGCTGTATCCTGTACTGTCATATTCATATAGGGATTAATAGGTGACAGAGAACAGGTATAGCTCATGCTCTGTTTGACGTGCAGCCATGGCACCTGGACACAGTTATCCGTCTCCTCATGCCGAACAATTTTGACACTCTGACTTTTGACATCTGATCTTTAGTTCTCCCACCATATTGAATTCTATGAAAAACAGTAAAGGTCCATCTCCTCCTGGGATTTTCGTGTCCTGTGCACGAAACATATTTTGCATGAACTTTGGACCAATGTCTGGAGGTCTGCCAGATCTAATTGAAGCATGTTTTTTTGATAGTTCAATTGCATCCACATAATTAATTTATTGTTACACGCTCCATTTTGTTGCGTTTGGGATTACAATGCAAGCAAGGTACTAGGCCTAAGTAGGCCTACATTTATGGTCTGGTTATGTCCATACATGTACAAGATGGTGCATACAAGTCATTGTAACGCCTTACGCTAACGTACACACTCCTATGATGGGTACATGCAGGTTAGGTAAGAATGAGCCAACAGGACCACAGGGTGCTTCTGTCGTGGGGGAAACCTCGTCCTTTAAGAAAATAAAACTAAAAAACTACAGGAGCTTGTAGATCTAGTTTTCCCTGGAGAGAAAAAAAAAAAAAAAAAAGATAAAATGCAATCTGGAATAATTATATGAGTCCCTGGTCGCGATTAAAGATATATTAATGTGTGGGTCCCAGCACTGGAATAAACGCATTCAGAGGTCCGTGATGGTTACCCACACAGTAGCAGAAGGTGTTATTTTCAGAGGTCCTGCAGGGGGTCATCCTACTTCCCTGACACTTTGTCTCTCTCCAGTTTTGTTTATACATTCATTGTATTGTGGAGATTATGGTTTGAAGGTGTGAAGAATTAATGCTAATAGTTTTTTCTTTTCTGTTTTCTTCTGTTTGAGCACACGTGGGCCAGGGGAGCTACCAGTGAGGACACCTCACTGGAGATCGGAGCCAAAAACCTGCGTTCAGGCCATCCCCAGTCATGCCCAAAGACGCAAACACAGAGACCATCTGGGTGGACAATGAACAGACCTGGACCTGTGAAATCTACAGGACATGGACTGCGGCTCCGCATGACCGACAGGATCAGTCTGGCCCAAGACCATTTGAAGCTTAATAGGCATACAGTAGTATTTGGCAATCGATTTTTTTTTTTTTCTTTTGGTGTATGATTGTGTGGCATGGAAATCAACTCATTGAAGTAGGCAAAGCGGCTGGACCTAGGTCTACCAAACTGTTTTTATTTTTGTGGTGAGTATATGGCTAGGTGCATCCGGCATTCCGGGTGCCGGGAGGAACAACCAGTTTGTTCGCCTGGCCGTCGACACCTGAAGACTAGGGAGGAGTTTAGCGATAGCGAGTTTTCGGGTAGGCAGAGGAGCCATGGGGTTCAATGAGAAGGTTTACATGCCTTGAGTGAAAGAATTGATTGAGTGTGGATGCCTGTATGACTGTAGGTGATGGCTGAATGGGTGTGTGAATGATAGTGAATGGTGGATGAATGAAGGTGTATGGCCCATGAGGGAATGTGTGTATTGAATGCAGACAACCATACTCTTGCACCTAACTATACAGTAGTGAATATAAAGACAATTGTGGAAGATGTGTACATCTCCCACAAGGGGGGGGGGAGACAACATTGATAGAGGATGAGTGACAGGTCCGTTAACATATGGCTAAATATGTAATTAAATTATACTAATAATAGGGGTGTAACGATACTGTATGTTAGTGATATATGATATTTAATAGCGATATGATATGTGTCACGATAACATGGTTGACGATATGATACACATAAGATAAACCCGTACTTTGACATGAACACATTTATCGCAATCTTAGCTCTTGAAATTGCTAAATGCAAGGCAAATACTTTTTATACAATCAATTATTTGCATTACAAAACAATCTGCTACCAATTATCTGCATTGTCAAACGATATGATGTGATACAATGCTGTACGGTATGGTATGTTGCATTGGCATGGATACGGTCGATCATGGTAAATTGAACTTAATCGTTCGATCCAGTTACTATTTTGTTGCACCCTTTCTAAATAATGGATAAAAGGACATGTAGAGACAAATGTGACACTAGTGAACACGATTATAATACTAATGTATAGACATACATGGACAGCGCTCGAGCTCCATGGAATTATAAATAATATTTTTAGAATAAATAAAATATACATATTTGAAGTCAATGAAAAGAAATATATATATATATATATATATATATTACTGATACCTCTTGACATCTCATACACCAGTATAGAGATGATATGTGTTCATTTTTTTTAGATTTAGAATGAGATCGATAATTTGATTATACAGACAGCATATCATTTTGTAAGATAATCGATCAATTAACAAGGGGGGCGCAACTATGTTATACCTTTCTAGGCGCATGAATGGCATTAACCCATAGGGAATTGAACATCGTAGTTTCATTTTGAGTCTGATGTCTTAAGTTGGCATAGGAAGCAGCTTGTTGGAAAGTACTGGTGAGGACTGAAATCAATCTCCTGCTGCCTCAGTAAGTGAGACCGTGGGGAGGAAGGGGACGCCCTTGCTCTCTCACGTTCTAGTCACAGACCTGATGGTAGCTAATTCATGCTGAGGGGGACTCGCTGAGTCTGAGCTGGCCACCACTTCCAGAGGTGGAACCTCAACCAGGGAATCTAGAACCATGGTTGAACAGGTTTGAACTCATAGATCTGCGCTGCAGGTCTGCCCCTCAGCCTAAAACCACCACACTGGCCCTTATTATCAATGGGGTCATGGATGTTGACATCAGTGAGCTTGGAGTTTTAGTGCCAACTTTTAACCTACTGGTAGTTTGTAATCGAACATTTCATGAGTGAGTTACCAAGGCAGGGTAGTTTGTCAATCAAGGCACAATCAGCCCACTTCTAGAATCATTCCCCTCCATCAAGCGGAGGACACTACAAGGAACCAAGGAACACTGCAATGAGGCGATGAAGCCAGGTGGGCACACAAAGGACACTGTGGACAGTCACCTTCCGGTAGATATGGACAGTTTTCTCTGCAAGAAAATGTCGTTCCCTCTAGCCAAAAGGATGCGGACTGACAACCTGTTCAGTTTCGGCTGGGCAGAAGGTCGGCTCTTGAAATGGTGAAACAAACCGCCTAGGGGGGCGGGACTCATACTCTACCCAAACATGAATCGCCATGTTAGTGACTGTGTTTATATCGGCTCTCATTCGTTAATGCTGCATCACCTCGATCCATTCCGTTGTGGCGAAGGGCATAGTCAGAGCCATGGACATTCATGCAATCAAGATGAGGGTGATGGAGGAACGCTCTGCTTCTTCCCTTCCTGAGGAGTACCTTGTTGTGAAGGATGAGGTACTGATCGATAGCATGTATACGGAAGATAACATCGATATCCATCCCCATGAGCGCGGTGACATATGGGATGGAGAGAGGCGTCGGTTCCTGAATACCACTGACTGAAAGGATGTCCGGGGCATGCCCGCCTCTGGACATCCTCTCCAGGTACTCTGTACCTCCAGCTCTCCTTTCATCCCCTTTGGCCCCCACACATACTCATTAGATAGCCACAAGCTTCTTACTGATCTCATTTTTTTGCATTCATTCCAAATGTTCTTGACTTCGACCTTTCCTTCAACATTGCATTTGTCACCTACACCACATGCACCACATGGTATGGTAGCCCCTAGGCGAAGATTTTGCGCGTCTTTTCAGATTAGACAATTTTTTAGTTGTTTCTTAGGCTGTGATAGTGGGTGAGGACTGTTGCGAATTAGCGTCGCCGATGCGCATGCATTTTATTATTCAATGTGTTTTGTTTCATTACCTCATTGTTGTCTATAAGTTAGGTATATCTCCAGCTTATGATATTTTAGCTGTGATCTAAACTGCAAGGCTTAAACATAGTGTGGGTGTGGGCGTAAGCTCTAGGATCACTATAATTATTGTTTGTCACTGCAATGTATTTTATGACGTTCACGTTAAGATAGCTGTCTGTTTTGTGGGTTGATTCCTTTTAGTTTTCAAATGCTTAGATCTTCATGTGTTGTGATATTTGTTTACATTCAGTTTAGACGATGCTCGGGGGTCCCTCCGGGTCGGTTGCGGTGTGGCTGTGTGGTTTGAGTTCAAGTTTTCCCCACTAGGTGGCGGTAAAACCGCCAAGGGGGGATTGCAGTATCGTTAGAGCTTTGGTCTAACGCGAACACACAGCCACCCATCAGGCCGGGACACTGCTGAGCTGGGGTCGAACATCTGTCTCCCTTCTCACACACTCTTTTCCCCAGCACACACTCCAGTTCTGAGTCGTGCACTTATGCAGAATATTATCATACAGTATTATGGATATGAGAGTATCTTGGTGCATACGAAGAGGACATTCTTCTGTACATTAAGGGCCCAGCCCATGAGGCTTGTAGTACGATTGATGAGTCTTCTACTGCACACAGCTGCCTATCTCAGGACCTTAAAAGGAGTCTGTGTCTCGAATAGACTCTCAGCTTTCCAAATTGTTTAGGCACCCGAGCGCTCACACATCGGGAGGCGTGCGTGGAGGTCAGACTGAAGACACCATATACACACGCTTAGCCCACGCACGGACACGCACGTAAAGATGCACGTAAAACTGACACTGCCTGATGAACCAGGCTCATCGGATGAACATCTGGCCTCATCTCACAGGCCACCATTTCCATATATGTACATTTTCTGAAGGACCCATGTCACATAAATTGCATTAATGTACACATTTTCCAGACTCTGCGGCGCTGGTAGTAGCACACATACAACATGCACAGCTAACGTGCACGTATGTAGACACTCATTAAACTGGGAGTATAATAGGGGTCCCACAGAGAGGGTCGGGGCTTTTTGTCTCAACGTCGTGCGTCCACACATCGATCCTTGATCAATCAGCCCGGGAGCTGACTGCAACCTCTGTATAACTTGCTATGTGTAATAAACCCTTGCTTGGTCTTTTGACGAGTGAACCGAGGACTATTGTTTTCCTCTTCTTATTGTGTCGCCTCATATCACTGCTGGAGAAACGGTGGACAAGTCAGAACCCCTGAATATACTACACAATCCACACTGGGGAGAAACCCTTTCATTGTGGGTTGTGTGGAAAAGCTTTTAGTCAATCAAGCAATCTAAAACTTCATAAGCGCACTCATATGAAAGATACATCTGATGTGTGTGAACCGTAGGACAACTGTTTCTCTAAAGAGGGTGAGAAACATTGGCAGGCAGGTCAGTCCCAGGTGACTTGATGTTTTGCTCAATGGTTCCACTGCGTTGAGTGTGTTCTCACTGTTTTGCCTCCCTGGATGATAATTCATGTAATAGTAATTAAATACAAGATTAGAATGTCATTCAAATTATCTTTTTTTGATGGATTGACTGGCCCACAGGCCTGAGTGTGAGGATCACATTGTCCTCTTTGAGGACATTTACACATGTATTATGAGATACCACTGTTGACTACCGAAGATTTAAATTGTGAAGCAAACCCATCGACATCTAGGATGTATTGAAATGCAAAGTTGTCTATGAAGCCTTATGACTGTTTTATACTAAACACTAATTCACTAAACTCTCAATAGGATGAGAAACAATGGAACAGCATAAACATAACCAAGTGTAGCATTTTGCTGCAGATAGAAATGAACACATCTCAACATATTTTCCCTCCTCAATATTGTTCTTTCCATGTAATTTAACATGTAGATTAGATTAGATTCAAATTATTTTTTCCCCTAAATAATATTGAGTTTGTTCATTCTTTTTATTATTATTCTAGTATACTAGTTGTTTTAGTCTTACTCTTCGACAAATACAAACGTGTTCATACATCCAACCATATGGTAGGATATACAGAATGATATCAGCAACCGTTAGAGAATATTATTGTGTGTGCGTTCCTTTATTGCTTTGTTAAATGTAAATGATGTTGGTACAGGTTGTGCAGTTAAGAAATAAAGACAAACATTCAAAGTCAATGTGTGGGTATGAGCTTCTGTTTATAGGAGTACTGTGTGTGTGTGTGTGTGTGTGTGTGTGTGTGTGTGTGTGTGTGTGTGTGTGTGTGTGTCTGTGTGTGTGTGTGTTGGTGTGAGTGTGAGAGTGAGGTAATTTCAGCCAACCACAGGAAACATCCTTTGGAAGGAAATAACACCATTTAATCTCTGTGGGATGCACAGATATTATGTTGATGCGTCCAAAAACATAGTTACTGAACTTTGCAAGGCAGAATAGGTTTTGTTACATTATACTGTTTATATTTTACTTTCCAATGTCAGAGGTGTGCAGGGGTGTCCATAATGTGACATTGTTCCAAAGACATTGTACATATTCACTTCTGCCATTGAAGTAGTCCACAGACATTTTTTTTCCTATGTATTTTACTTTTGTAATAACAAGACATCAAAACAAAGGGCTCAGATAAATCAGACTTCCTTTCTGTCTTCCTATATAAGGATACTAAAATAGCTGAACCTGTGGGAAATATTACAAAAATGGCAAGGAGCCAGTTGGTAAAATGACAACATATACTTGGTGACTTCTGTGTTTCATTGGGCCTTATATTGTCAATCTGACACGTTTTCTGGCAAATTAAACATCTCATGCCAATTCAATGCCACACATCTGCATGACATGTTAAGACGCAGCAGCGGCAGACACAGTTCCATTGCCGCACATTGACGGTCTGTCCGGCTGTGCCACGGCATAGGAATCAATTGCCGCAGCATAGGAATCATTGCCCCGGCTGTTGTCGGCAAGTCTGGCGACGCCGCCGGCAGACCCCGGTGCCGGGAAGTGTATTCGCTCCTTCTGACATCATGTCATGTAAGGCACGTTTTACATTAATTAACATCTGTGTCATGATATAACATATTTTAACCAGATGTAACTTGCTTTTGGATGGTGCCGTTCATTTTTTCACAAAGGCTGTTGGTCTGCAAGGAAGCCGAACAAAAATAAGTTTTACTCTTATGTACCTGTACAAAAGACGCAACAATAAAATACAACCTTGAACTTGAAACTTGTACCTGTGGGTGATAGGGTGCAGTATAGCTCCTCTTGATCCCCAGCCTCTCACAAAGAAGCCGGTTGACCTTCTGGAAACAAAAAGAGCAGCATTATTCGGGGGCCTTAGTGGTTTTTGGTGCTACTCAGTCTAAAAGCGCCAGTTTTTGCACAGATGTAGCCCAGGGCTTGCTCTAATGATTTTTTTTTAAATATGTAAATATATAAATACAGTTTATATATATTTTTGTTTTTAAATTTCAGGCCGTTGTCACTTAAGGTGAGACATGGAAGATGAAAACATGAAAAAAAGTAAGTCATCAACTGGAGATAACTATTGTATCAGTTAACCCTGAGAACAACAGCCACACATTAGCCAACAGAAACTGCAGATGTAAATGTTGGCTTTGACATGTTAATGTGTGTATCCACCCTCCAGAAGGGTGTATGAAACACAAAAACACAGCTCTGTTTACAAACTAATTTATTTCATTCTGACAGTGTCTGTTCTTTTGGATTCATACTCCTGCTTTATAGGAGCATTCCTGCTGATAACTTTTAGTAATAAAATGGTTACAACATAAACGCTTTGGCAGATAAGACTTTCACTGTTAGATTTGACCTGGACCTGGTCTCCTCTCCACCACACAAGGGTTAATAATGATATATATATATATATATATATATATACAGTACATCCCTTCTTCTTTAGGATTAGAGATTCCTGCTTTGAGCCTGACAGTGTCTGTTCTTTTGGATTTCTATTGACTCCTGCTTTAATATTTTTACATTGATATGTGCTTCAGATTGTTGAACCCGTTGACACTGTACATATAGCTATGTTATTGATATATTCATACATGTATTATAGGGATGTGTTATTGTTATAGAGACAGTTTAATATATTTTTGTCATAGATAGATAGGCTATTGTTATTAGATTGTGATTGGTCAGTGGTCTCCCGTTACTTTTTGAGATATCAAAGTCCATTATGTGAAATGTCCTTGTACCAAATAAATTGCCCATCTTCACTTGTGCTATTAATGGAGTACACAGGTGTTATTCTATTTATTTAACTTTTAGTAATAACATGAAAACAAAAACTAGATGGGCTGTATGGATATCCAGATGTGTGATGTAAGTGTTTTATTCCAAATGTGGCACCCCACAGACATATTTCCAGAAACAAAATCCCTTTCATGCCCATATATGGAGATTTCTGATGTCATCAATCCCAGGCCCTGTAAAAAACATGGTTGCTATGGTATGAGCAACTTATGTCTCCATATATGGAGATTCAACTTCAATGAGTAACCATGGCAAACTGTCAACTGCCCGTATGTCTTGATAATTGGTAAAACAAACTTTTGGCCTATTTGTGGAGATAAGCGACCAACGGTCGCTTATCTCCCGATTAGGGAGTCTTACTGGTATGGATACCTAAATAGCTGAAACTGTGGGAAACATTACAAAAATGACAAGGGGCAAGTTGATAAAATGTCAACATTAATGATACTTGATAACTTCTGTGTTTCATTGGGGCCTTAAATTGTCGATCTGACACTGTGTTCTGGCAAATTAAACAAATCACACAGATTCAATGCCACAAATCTGCATGAGATGATAAAATGGTTTGACAAACTTCTCAGGGCTTGCTGAGGCTCATCTTTGCTGATGCTCTGAATGGGGTCAGGCAGGTCAGTCCCAGGTGACTTCAATGGTTCCACTGAGTTGAATGTGTTCACACTGTTTTGCCTTCCTGGGTGATTATTCATGTAATAGTAATTAAATACAAAATGATAGCTTAATTCAAATTATTATTTTTTTTGATTGACTGGCCCACAGGCCTGAGTTTGAGTATCACATTGTCCTCTTTGAGGACATTTACATGAGATACCACTTTTGACCACCCAGGATGCAAATTATGAAGCAGCCCATCGACACCTAGGACAACTTTGCATTTATTGAAATGCAAAGTGGTCTATGAAGACTGGTGACTGTTCTGTACTAAAAAACAACAGTCTTCTAGCTACTAAGTGGAAGTGAAATTAATTTAAAGATTGGTGTTACGTTGCAACTTAATCCTAAACATCAACAGGGGATATTTTACTTGTAGCTACACATCCAGATGTGAAGGAGTTTTGTGTGTTAACATTATCCTTTTAGCATAACGTTAGACTGTACAACCTGTACATTAATAATGTTTAAAAACAACAACATTATTATTATATGCTTCATTCTGACAGTGTCCGTTCTTAACCTGCAATGATTTAAGTCACGTTCACATGGCATAATTCGACATACTGATTAGTAATCTGATATGCTTATTTGAATGCAGTTAAACCTCGAACCAATATTCTGAGTAAAGGGCTCTCAAAGTTTGTCACACTTCTGGCAGTCAGGTAAGGGGTGTGAACAATGGATTGTTAACTCCACCCCTCACCCACCCTAACCTAATAGTGGTGATCTGCAGCTGAAACCTGAGAACAACAACCACACATTAGCAACAGAAACTGCAGATGTAAATGTTGGCTTTGACATGTTAACGTGTGTCTCCACCCTCCAGAAGGATGTAAGGAAACACAAAAACACATCTCTGTTTACAAACTAATTTATTTCATTCTGACAGTGTCTTTTCTTTTGGATTCATACTCCTGCTATGACTTGACTCACGCATAAAGACTAAAACTGCACATCTTAACTTGTGGTCAAGTTATAGAAGTTAGCCTAGTTATTTAACCTTTAGTAATACAATGGTTACAAAGATTAGATTTGACCTGGACCTGGTCTCCTCTCCACCACACAAGGGTTAATAATGAGAACATATACAGTACATCCATTCTTCTTTAGGATTAGAGATTCCTGCTTTGAGCCTGACAGTGTCTGTTCTTGTGGATTTCTATTGACTCCTGCTTTAATATTTTTACATTGACATGTGCTTCAGATTGTTGAATCCTGTTGATACTGCAAACATAGCTACGTTATTGATTGTATTTGTCCCACAAGTTTATATTCATGCATGTATTATAAGGATATGTTATTATTATAGAGATAGTTTAATATGTTGATATTTTTGTCTTAGATAATGTTGTTAGATTGCGATTGGTCAGTGGTCTCCAAATACTTTTTGAGATCCATAAAGTGAAATGTTATTGTGCCAAATAAATTGCCCATCTTCACGTGTGCTATTAATGGAGTACACAGACATTATTCTATTTATTTAACTTTTAGTAATAACATGACAACAAAACAAAGGGGTTTAGATAGATCTGACTTCCTTTCTGTCTCCCTATTATAGGGATGCTCAAATAGCTGAACCTATGGGAAACATTAGAAAAATGACAACATTAATGATACTTGATAACTTATGTGTTTAATTGGGTTTAATAATAAATTAACATGCTCATAGTTCATGTTGTTAACACTTTTGTAGAAGGTTGCATAGAGCATGTCTGGGGAGGAGGGAGGGGTGGAGCACGGCATGTTAGATTGTGATTGGTGGAGAGGTGGTTCCATTGTTGTCTTTGGCCAATCATTCAGAGCAGTTAGTGTTTTCACCCCAGACTCTCTAGTATAAGAAGAGTTGGTCTGTGTCATTTCTCCACAAGTCTTACAGGATATCAATCATTTCTGATTAGATCTGACTGTGGGCTCCAGACCAGAAGATGAACTCTCTCAAACTCAACTCTGCTGAACAGGAGGAAAACAAAGACTGCAGTGGTATGTTACTTACTCTACCTCCATTTACCCTTTTGGATTTCCTTAACATTCATTTAATTCACATTATTACATGTTGTTTCATTGTCATTTTACCTTTAGTTTTGATATAGATTAGATTGAGGTAATTTATTTCATGCACCAGAGTTCATCAACATATAACGAAAATGGTTTTAGTATTAACCTGACATGCACACAATATTACATTATGGGATGCAGTGTTTTTAAGGTAAGTCATCGTTTGGTACTCGACAAAATGTTACATGATTATAGTTATTTTTGGTGATTTATTTATTAAAAATCTAAATACTATTGGTGTCTTGTACTATCTTGTACTATTTTATCGTGAACATTAGTGGGGACCAAGTATGTGATGAAAAGTTGAAACATGTTGAACCGTCCTTTAACAATTTGCACATTTCTGGCAGTTTTACTGTCAAAGTCTCAACAATCTTTCCTTTGTCTTTGTTTCCAATCCAGTGTTGCATCATCAGTCTGGCTTCCCTGTCCTACCAGAGGTGAACGAAAAGAAGAGGTTGGCTAAGCAAAAACAACACTGTTGTGACCAGTGTGGAAAACACTTCCTTAACATGTCCAAACTTAAAAGCCACCAAAGAGTTCACACTGGAGAGAAACCGTATGGCTGTGATCTGTGTGGACATCACTTCTCTAAAATGTACAACCTTAAAAGCCACCAGAGAATTCACACCAGAGAGAAACCATATGGATGTGATCAATGTGGACAGCGCTTCTCTTTAATGTCCAGCCTTAAAAAACACCAGAGAATTCACACAGGAGAGAAACCCTATAGATGTGATCAGTGTGGACAACACTTCTCTCAAATAACCAACCTTAAAAACCACCAGAGAATTCACACAGGAGAGAAACCATTTGGATGTGATCAGTGTGTACAACACTTCTCTGAAATGTCCAGCCTTAAAACACACCAGAGAATTCACACAGGAGAGAAACCCTATGGATGTGATCAGTGTGGACAACACTTCTCTCACATGTCCAGCCTTAAAACACATCAGACAATCCACACAGGAGAGAAACCATATGGTTGTGATCAGTGTGGACAACAATTCTCTCAAATGTCCAACCTTAAAACACACCAGAAAATCCACACAGGCGAGAAACCCTTTCATTGTGAATTGTGTGGAAAAGCTTTTAGTAAATCAAGCAATCTAAAACGTCATGAACGCACTCATATGAAAGCTACATCTGATGTGTGTGAACAGTAGGACAATAGCTTCTCTAAAGAGAGTGAAAATCAGCACATAACCAAGTTATACCAAACATAACCAAGTTATGCATTTTGCTGCAGATAGAAATGAACACATCTCAACATATTTTGCTTCTCAATATTCTTCTTTCCATGTAATCTAACATGTAGCTTAGCTGTAGATTAGATTTAAAAAACAATCCCCTAAATAATCTAGAGGTTGTTCATTGTTCTTCTTATTCTAGTATACTAGTTGTTTTAGTGTTACTCTTCTACAAATACAAAAGTGTGTTGTTATGCTTCATACATCCAACCAGATAACAGAAGGACATACAGAATGATAGCAGCAACCATTTAAAACATTATTGTGTGTGTGTTCCTTTATTGCTTTGTTAAATGTAAATTATGTTGGTACAGGTTGTGCAGTTACAAATAAAGACAAACATTCATAGTCTATATGTGGTTTTGATCTTCTGTTTATAGGAGTGCTGTGTGTGTGTGTGTGTGTGTGTGTGTGTGTGTGTGTGTGTGTGTGTGTGTGTGTGTGTGTGTGTGTGTGTGGTAATTTCAGTCAACCATAGGAAATATCCTTTGGAAGGAAATAACACAATTTAATGTCCATGGGATATACAGATTTGTTTATGCTTCCAAAAAGTAGCCTAGTTACTGAACTTAGGGCAGAATAGGTCTTTCATTACAATAATAGGCGTTGTATTACATTACCTATGAACTGTTTACATTTTTCTTCCAATGCCAGAGGTTTTGCAGTGGTCTCCCATTACTTTTTGAAATACCAAAGACCATAATGTGCAAAAGACATTGTACATCTTCACTTGTGCCATTGAAGTAGTCCAAAATTCTAGTTCACGTTTAGTGTAATAACAAGACAACAAAACAAAGGGCTCAGATAGATCAGACAAATACACAGGTTGTGCAGTTACAAATAAAGACAAACATTCAAAGTCAATATGTGTTTTTTGTGTTTTTTGTGTTTTGTGTGTGTGTGTGTGTGTGTGTGTGTGTGTGTGTGTGTGTGTGTGTGTGTGTGTGTGTGTGTGTGTGTGTGTGTGTGTGTGTGTGTGTCTAACCCACCTACTGCACATGCTCAATAACGATGATGACACTGTCAGAGAAATGGACAGGGCATCACTCCTACTGGACCTACGCAGGAGGAAGGTCCCCCTGGCTGTTGAAGACCAGAACAACTTTCTGGGTTTCAGGAGGAAAGACTCTGGTAAACTGGACTCGCAAGCCAAGGGCTTTGGGGTCTGGTCTGATTGGCCAGATCTCAATGACCTTTGCCATCGGGCTGGAGTCCAGATAAAATGGGCAAAAAACAACGTTAAAGTGCCCACCTCTGATGGACTAGTTACAGACCCCAGTATGGCGGTGGAAGCCGTTCTCACTCACCAGGGAGGGGACATTAGGCTACAAGGAGATACAGCTAGAAGGGTTCTGCTTAATGTGAAGCGGACTGAGGCCAAACAACATTGGCGTGGACTTCGATTGCAGGGAAAGTTGGCCTGTATTGATTCCGCTGATCATTCTGTTTCACATTCAATTTACAAAAATGCTGCTATTGGAGAGGATGTTTTAAAGTTTACCATCAAAGCAAGAATGCAAGTATTACCAACTAAGTACAATCTGTCAATCTGGTATCCCGACATCCATAGCCCACTCTGTATTAACCATCATGATTCTGAACAACATCTAGAATCCATCGCACACATAACAAACGGTTGCAGTGCATATAAAAATCTATACATTGCTCGCCACGACCGCATTGTCGACTTAGTGTCCGATGCAGTTAGAAAATGTGTGCCATCTAGTGCAGCAATGCATAAACACTCCAGAGTGTTACCGGATTGGTTTGATTGTGCTTATGATGTCTTTGCTAGCATCCCAAATACACCAGATATTGTTTTTGTTGACCCCAGACACAGAGAGGTTCTGATTTTGGAGGTGGGTTGTGTTTTCGACCTCTACATGGACCAGGCTTTCCAAGACAAGCACTCTAAGTACCAGCCGCTGCTTGAAATCATAACAGATCTTGGGTATAGATGTCGTTTCTCTATACTCATATTTGGAAGCCTGGGCCATGTACATAAATTGACCAAGAGTGGTCTAGCAATCGCTGGCATGACAAAGGCCAAGGCCAAACAGCTGTCACAATACTGCTCTGTTTCAGCAGTTATGGGCAGTTTGTCTGTGTGGAGAAGAAGGTGCTATGTATATCCATGAAGTGTCCATGAAATATCAAAGCCCGTTAATATTTGTTTCCCTGTAAATTAATTGTAATTTGTGGATTCAAATAAAGTATTAAAATGTGTGTGTGTGTGTGTGTGTGTGTGGTACTTTCAGTCAAGCACAGGCAATATCCTTTGGAAGGATATAACACAAACACAAAACAAAGGAGATGGTGGTTGACTTCAGGAGATCCAGTATCTGCCCTCACACACCGCTGACCATCGACGGTGCCCCTGTGGAACAGGTCAAGAACATCAAGTTCCTGGGGGTTCATCTGGCAGACGACCTGACCTCCACCACCAACACCACGGCCGTCATTAAGAAGGCCCAGCAGAGGCTCCACCCCCTCCGAAAGCTCAAGAAAGCAGGCCTTCCCACTCCTCTCCTTACCACCTTCTACAGGGGCACCATTGAGTCCATTCTCACATACTGCTTCACTTCCTGGTTCGGCGGCTGCAAGGAGCAGGAGAAACATCAGCTGAGCCGGGTGGTGAAGACAGCGGAGAGGATCATTGGTGCCCCTCTTCCATCTCTGTTGGAGCTCTATACGGAGCGATGCACCAGAAGAGCTGTCAGCATCATAGGGGACCTCCATCACCCCTCACATGGCCTTTTTTACCTTCTGCCCTCCGGGAAGAGGTACGAAAGTATTAAGGCCAGGACCAGCAGGATGCGGGACAGCTTTTTCCCTAGTGCAGTGAGGACTGTGAATGCGCTGTGCCCCCTGCCTATCCCCCCCTCCCTGGCCAACTGACTTGCATTGTTTGGCTGTGATGGTCTGGACATGACATGATTGCACTTTTAAAAATGCACGACAGCACTTTATTGTGCTGATAATGTTTTTGAAGAAGATTGCACAATGGCTCGTTCATTTTATTTATATATATATACTTCTTCTTAAATGTTGTCTATGCTGTTTTTAGTTTTAGGACCTTTTATGTTTTTAGACAGGCTTAATGTTTTTATGTTGCACTGCAAGGGACTGAGGGGGAACGTTATTTCATTTTCTTTATGTATGTATTTATATGAAGGAAGTGACAAATAAAATGATTCTGATTCTGAACACCATTTAATGTCCGTGGGATACACAGGTGTGTTGATGTGTCCAAAAACGTAGTTACTGGACATTGCAGGGCAGATAGGTGTTTCATTACAATAATAGGCGTTTTATTACACTATTATTTATTTATTACCATTAAAACACACCAGACAATCCACACTGGGGAGAAACCCTTTCATTGTGGGTTGTGTGGAAAAGCTTTTAGTCAATCAAGCAATCTAAAACTTCATAAGCGCACTCATATGAAAGATACATCTGATGTGTGTGAACCGTAGGACAACTGTTTCTCTAAAGAGGGTGAGAAACATTGGCAGGCAGGTCAGTCCCAGGTGACTTGATGTTCTGCTCAATGGTTCCACTGCGTTGAGTGTGTTCTCACTGTTTTGCCTCCCTGGATGATAATTCATGTAATAGTAATTAAATACAAGATTAGAATGTCATTCAAATTATCTTTTTTTGATGGATTGACTGGCCCACAGGCCTGAGTGTGAGGATCACATTGTCCTCTTTGAGGACATTTACACATGTATTATGAGATACCACTGTTGACTACCGAAGATTTAAATTGTGAAGCAAACCCATCGACATCTAGGATGTATTGAAATGCAAAGTTGTCTATGAAGCCTTATGACTGTTTTATACTAAACACTAATTCACTAAACTCTCAATAGGATGAGAAACAATGGAACAGCATAAACATAACCAAGTGTAGCATTTTGCTGCAGATAGAAATGAACACATCTCAACATATTTTCCCTCCTCAATATTGTTCTTTCCATGTAATTTAACATGTAGATTAGATTAGATTCAAATTATTTTTTCCCCTAAATAATATTGAGTTTGTTCATTCTTTTTATTATTATTCTAGTATACTAGTTGTTTTAGTCTTACTCTTCGACAAATACAAACGTGTTCATACATCCAACCATATGGTAGGATATACAGAATGATATCAGCAACCGTTAGAGAATATTATTGTGTGTGCGTTCCTTTATTGCTTTGTTAAATGTAAATGATGTTGGTACAGGTTGTGCAGTTAAGAAATAAAGACAAACATTCAAAGTCAATGTGTGGGTATGAGCTTCTGTTTATAGGAGTACTGTGTGTGTGTGTGTGTGTGTGTGTGTGTGTGTGTGTGTGTGTGTGTGTGTGTGTGTGTGTGTGTGTGTGTGTGTGTGTGTGTGTGTGTCTGTGTGTGTGTGTGTTGGTGTGAGTGTGAGAGTGAGGTAATTTCAGCCAACCACAGGAAACATCCTTTGGAAGGAAATAACACCATTTAATCTCTGTGGGATGCACAGATATTATGTTGATGCGTCCAAAAACATAGTTACTGAACTTTGCAAGGCAGAATAGGTTTTGTTACATTATACTGTTTATATTTTACTTTCCAATGTCAGAGGTGTGCAGGGGTGTCCATAATGTGACATTGTTCCAAAGACATTGTACATATTCACTTCTGCCATTGAAGTAGTCCACAGACATTTTTTTTCCTATGTATTTTACTTTTGTAATAACAAGACATCAAAACAAAGGGCTCAGATAAATCAGACTTCCTTTCTGTCTTCCTATATAAGGATACTAAAATAGCTGAACCTGTGGGAAATATTACAAAAATGGCAAGGAGCCAGTTGGTAAAATGACAACATATACTTGGTGACTTCTGTGTTTCATTGGGCCTTATATTGTCAATCTGACACGTTTTCTGGCAAATTAAACATCTCATGCCAATTCAATGCCACACATCTGCATGACATGTTAAGACGCAGCAGCGGCAGACACAGTTCCATTGCCGCACATTGACGGTCTGTCCGGCTGTGCCACGGCATAGGAATCAATTGCCGCAGCATAGGAATCATTGCCCCGGCTGTTGTCGGCAAGTCTGGCGACGCCGCCGGCAGACCCCGGTGCCGGGAAGTGTATTCGCTCCTTCTGACATCATGTCATGTAAGGCACGTTTTACATTAATTAACATCTGTGTCATGATATAACATATTTTAACCAGATGTAACTTGCTTTTGGATGGTGCCGTTCATTTTTTCACAAAGGCTGTTGGTCTGCAAGGAAGCCGAACAAAAATAAGTTTTACTCTTATGTACCTGTACAAAAGACGCAACAATAAAATACAACCTTGAACTTGAAACTTGTACCTGTGGGTGATAGGGTGCAGTATAGCTCCTCTTGATCCCCAGCCTCTCACAAAGAAGCCGGTTGACCTTCTGGAAACAAAAAGAGCAGCATTATTCGGGGGCCTTAGTGGTTTTTGGTGCTACTCAGTCTAAAAGCGCCAGTTTTTGCACAGATGTAGCCCAGGGCTTGCTCTAATGATTTTTTTTTAAATATGTAAATATAGTTTATATATATAATACAGTTTATATATATTTTTGTTTTTAAATTTCAGGCCGTTGTCACTTAAGGTGAGACATGGAAGATGAAAACATGAAAAAAAGTAAGTCATCAACTGGAGATAACTATTGTATCAGTTAACCCTGAGAACAACAGCCACACATTAGCCAACAGAAACTGCAGATGTAAATGTTGGCTTTGACATGTTAATGTGTGTATCCACCCTCCAGAAGGGTGTATGAAACACAAAAACACAGCTCTGTTTACAAACTAATTTATTTCATTCTGACAGTGTCTGTTCTTTTGGATTCATACTCCTGCTTTATAGGAGCATTCCTGCTGATAACTTTTAGTAATAAAATGGTTACAACATAAACGCTTTGGCAGATAAGACTTTCACTGTTAGATTTGACCTGGACCTGGTCTCCTCTCCACCACACAAGGGTTAATAATGATATATATATATATATATATATATATATACAGTACATCCCTTCTTCTTTAGGATTAGAGATTCCTGCTTTGAGCCTGACAGTGTCTGTTCTTTTGGATTTCTATTGACTCCTGCTTTAATATTTTTACATTGATATGTGCTTCAGATTGTTGAACCCGTTGACACTGTACATATAGCTATGTTATTGATATATTCATACATGTATTATAGGGATGTGTTATTGTTATAGAGACAGTTTAATATATTTTTGTCATAGATAGATAGGCTATTGTTATTAGATTGTGATTGGTCAGTGGTCTCCCGTTACTTTTTGAGATATCAAAGTCCATTATGTGAAATGTCCTTGTACCAAATAAATTGCCCATCTTCACTTGTGCTATTAACCCTTAAGTTCTGTTCAGATTCACTACACCTTCGTTCTGTTCGGGTCATTTTGACCCGGTGGATATTTGGTTTAAAAAAAACAACACTAATATAAATGTTAACTTAACAAATCATCATGATACATTGACTTTGACTCAATACCAAACAATTCATATGATATATTTGGTAAATGTTTGCATTTCTGCTTTGCTATATCACATTAAACACTGAAAGAGCTAGGCGTTTTTACTGATTTAGCTGAAATCCATGTAAAAAAAACGACTTCATTTAATACTGGGCAATATTGCTCATGCTTCTAGGAAGGGGGGGAGGGTTCGGAATGGGGCTTCGGAAGGGGGGTGTTAGAAGTGGGGGTGACTGTGTGTCTGTGTTTTGGCATAATACTGTGTATTTCTGTGCTTCCGGGTCAAAATGACCCGAACAGCACTTAAGGTTCAAAAAATATGAGGGGGGTGTAGCATGGGTGTAGTGCAAAAATATTTTTTTTACATGTTCATCTCAGAAGAATCTTTAAGGCCAGTGAGTTTCAGGTGGAAACATTTTTAACTTCTACCTTTTTTTTCCAAATGAAAATGTAAAACGGGTCAAAATGACCCGAACAGCACTTAAGGGTTAATGGAGTACACAGGTGTTATTCTATTTATTTAACTTTTAGTAATAACATGAAAACAAAACAAAGGGATTAGATAGATCCGACTTCCTTTCTGTATCCCTATTATGGAATGCTGAGCTGAACCTGTGGGAAACATTAGAAATGGCAGTTGATAAAATGACAACATTAATGACACTTGATAACTTCTGTGTTTCATTGTTTTTCATAATATATTAACATGCTGGTTCATATATTGATATTGTTTTCATAGATAAATAATGTAGAAGGTTGTATAGAGAATGTCTGGGGGGAGGAGGAGGGAGGGGTGGAGCACAGTGTGCTAGATTGTGATTGGTGGAGAGGTGGTTCTATTGTTGTCTTTGGCCAATCATTCAGAGTTAGTGTTTTCACCCCAGACTCTCTAGTATAAGAAGAGTTGGTCTGAGTCATTTCTCCACAAGTCTTCCAGGATATCAATCATTTCTGATCTGATCTGACTGTGGACTCCAGACTTCAGGATAAGATGAACTCTCTCGAACTCAACTCTGCCGAACAGGAGGAAAAGAAAGACCAAGGTATTGTATTTACCATATACCTCCCATTTCATCCTGTTGGTTTTCCTCAATATTCATTTTATTCTCAATATTACATTTTGTTTCATTGTTATTTGACCTGTAGCTTTACTGTAGATCATATAAATGGTCCTCAACAAGTTCATGATAAAACAGCACAATATTTTCTATTCAGTCTGTGTCGGGCTGTGGGCAGTTCAGAAACACACCTACCAGTGACATAATCGATAGAAACTGTAGGCTTTCTGTACAACAAAATATTGTACAACTAATCTGACTAACAATGATACTTTTTTTCCTATTTCATGGTGAACATTTGTGACGACCAATATAAAAATATATGTTGTGAAGCTTTGCTTTAACAACTTGGAATTGTAAGTCCATGACTGTGTACATCTCAACAATCTTTGTCTTTGTTTCCAATCCAGGGATTGGTCATCTGTCAGGCATCCCTGTCCTACCAGAAGTTAATGTAAAGAGAAGGTTAGCAAAGCACAAACAACACTGTACTGTGACCAGTGTGGAAACAGCTTCCACAGCATCTCCAAACTTCAAACACACCAAAGAGTTCACACTGGAGAGAACCCCTATGGCTGTGATCTGTGTGGACACCACTTCTCGGAAATGTCCAGCCGTAAAAGCCACCAGAGAATTCACACTGGAGAGAAACCATATGGCTGTGATCATTGTGGACAACACTTCTCTGACATGTCCACCCTTAAAAGGCACCAGGGAATTCACACTGGGGAGAAACCTTATGGCTGTGATCATTGTGGACAATACTTCTCTCAAATGTCCAACCTTAAAATGCACCAGAAAATTCACACCGGAGAGAAACCATATGGATGTGATCAGTGTGGACATCACTTATCTCAAATGCACCACCTTAAAAATCACCAGAAGATTCACACAGGAGTTAAACCCTATGGATGTGATCAGTGTGGACAACACTTCTCTATGTTGCCCAGCCTTAAAAGCCACCAAAGAATTCACACAGGAGAGAAACCCTATGGATGTGATGAGTGTGGAAAACACTTCTCTAAAATGACCAACCTTAAAACGCACCAGAAAATCCACACAGGAGAGAAACCCTATGGATGTGATGAGTGTGGACAACACTTCTCTCAAACTTCCAACCTTAAAACACATCAGAAAGTTCACACCGGAGAGAAACCCTATGGATGTGATGACTGTGGACAACACTTCTCTCAAACTTCCAACCTTAAAATACATCAGAAAGTTCACACTGGAGAGAAACCCTATGGATGTGATGAGTGTGGACAACACTTCTCTCAAATGACCAACCTTAAAATGCACCAGAAAATCCACACAGGAGAGAACCCCTATGGATGTGATGTGTGTGGACAACACTTCTCTCAAATGTCCAGCCTTAAAACACATCAGAAAGTTCACACTGGAGAGAAACCCTTTCATTGTGAATTGTGTGGGAAAGCTTTTAGTAAATCAAGCAATCTAAAACGTCATGAACGCACTCATATGAAAGCTACTTCTGATGTGTGTGAACAGTAGGACAATAGCTTCTCTAAAGAAAGTGAAAAAAGCAGCACATAAACATAACCAATTTATATACCCAAACATAACCAAGTTATGCATTTCGCTGCAGATAGAAATGAACACATCTGAACACATTTTTGCTTCTCAATATTCTTCTTTCCATGTAATCTAACATGTATCTTAGCTGTAGATTAGATTCAAATTCGTTTTTCCCCCCTAAATCATCTAGAGGTTGTTCATTGTTCTTCTTATTCTAGTATAGTTGTTTTAGTGTTACTCTTCTACAAATACAAAAGTGTGTTGTTATGCTTCATACATCCAACCAGATGACAGAAGGACATACAGAATGATAGCAGCAACCATTTAAAACATTATTGTGTGTGTGTTCCTTTATTGCTTTGTTAAATGTAAATTATGTTGGTACAGGTTGTGCAGTTACAAATAAAGACAAACATTCATAGTCAATATGTGGTTTTGATCTTCTGTTTATAGGAGTGCTGTGTGTGTGTGTGTGTGTGTGTGTGTGTGTGTGTGTGTGTGTGTGTGTGTGTGTGTGTGTGTGTGTGTGTGTGTGTGTGTGTGTGTGTGTGTGTGTGTGTGTGTGTGTGTGTGTGGTACTTTCAGTCAAGCACAGGCAATATCCTTTGGAAGGATATAACACCATTTAACGTCCGTGGGATACACAGATGTGTTGATGTGTCCAAAAACGTAGTTACTGGACATTGCAGGGCAGATAGGTGTTTCATTACAATAATAGCCGTTTTATTACATTATTATTTATTTATTACTATTAAAACACACCAGACAATCCACACTGGGGAGAAACCCTTTCATTGTGAGTTGTGTGGAAAAGCTTTTAGTCAATCAAGCAATCTAAAACTTCATAAGCGCACTCATATGAAAGCTACATCTGATGTGTGTGAACAGTAGGACAACTGTTTCTCTAAAGAGGGTGAGAAACATTGGCAGGCAGGTCAGTCCCAGGTGACTTGATGTTCTGCTCAATGGTTCCACTGCGTTGAGTGTGTTCTCACTGTCTTGCCTCCCTGGATGATAATTCATGTAATAGTAATTAAATACAAGATTATAACGTCATTCAAATTATCTTTTTTGATGGATTGACTGGCCCACAGGCCTGAGTTTGAGGATCACATTGTCCTCTTTGAGGACATTTACACATGTATTATGAGATACCACTGTTGACTACCGAAGATTTAAATTGTGAAGCAAACCCATCGACATCTAGGATGTATTGAAATGCAAAGTTGTCTATGAAGCCTTATGACTGTTTTGTACTAAACACTAATTCACTAAACTCTCAATAGGATGAGAAACAATGGAACAGCATAAACATATAGCAAGTGTTGCATTTTGCTGCAGATAGAAATGAACACATCTCAACATATTTTCCCTCCTCAATATTGTTCTTTCCATGTAATTTAACATGTAGATTAGATTAGATTCAAAAAAAAAAATCCCCTAAATAATATTGAGGTTGTTCATTCTTTTTATTATTATTCTAGTATACTAGTTGTTTTAGTCTTACTCTTCGACAAATACAAACGTGTTCATACATCCAACCATATGGTAGGATATACAGAATGATATCAGCAACCGTTAGAGAATATTATTGTGTGTGCATTCCTTTATTGCTTTGTTAAATGTAAATGATGTTGGTACAGGTTGTGCAGTTACAAATGAAGAGTTCATTTGCAAAAACAGATAACTCCGTTTTTATAAATGTTCACAAATCCAGTTTTTTTATTGTGCACTCAAAGTAATATCAATCAAACTAAAGTTGGGTGGATTTGACTAAGTAAAAATGACTTAACAAAATAGATGTATCATAAAAAATGTAACTTTATTAGAAAATAGTTTTTCTTTTAATTTAAACTTATTTTTTTGGCAAAAACAGATAACTCCAACAGTCGTTTTTTATCAAAAACAGATAACTCCACAATTGATGTTTCACCATTGAATTTTGCCATATCGAGGACGCAAAAAGGATTTCCAGAATTTTACAGGAGAGCAAAAACAAAGTTTTGACAACATACTTAAGTAGTCTGTACTTTTATAGGGGCCACATGTAGCCACCAGGGGGCACAATAGGGGACAACTCAGGGGCCCCTGGGGTGCTAAAGGTGCACCGTTGCTCCAATCTGCACCAAACTTGGCACAACCACTGTTCAGGGGTCTACCATGACAATAGCCACACCAGGGGCCCCAGTGTACCATATCAAGGGCCCCCGGGGGCCCCAGGGTGCCAAAGGCACACCATTGCTCCAATCTGCATCAGACTTAGCATGAACACTGTTTAAGGGTCTGCCATGACAATAGTCACACAAAGGCCTAAACCAGGGGCCCCAGTGTACCATATCAGGGGGCCCCGGGGTGCCAAAGGCACACCATTGCTCCAATCTGCATCAAACTTAGCATGAACACTGTTTAAGGGTCTGCCATGACAATAGTCACACAAAGGGCTAAACCAGGGGCCCCAGTGTACCATATCAGGGGCCCTCGGGGGCCCCGGGGTGCCAAAGGCACACCATTGCTCCAATCTGCATCAAACTTAGCATGAACACTGTTTAAGGGTCTGCCATGACAATAGTCACACAAAGGGCTAAACCAGGGGCCCCAGTGTGCCATATTAGTGGCCCCTGGGGTCCCCAGGTGCCAAAGGCGCACTGCTGCTCTGATCTGCACCAAATATGGCACAAACACTGTCCATGGGTCTACCATGACAATAGTCACACCAGGGGCCACCTCACAGGCCTCATCAGGGGCCCCTGTATATCAGGGGCCACTGGGAGCCACACGCTACATGGGGCCACATGTTAGACCCCTGAACATTGTTTGAGAAAATGTTGGTGCATAATGGGGCAACAGTGCGTCTATGGCACCCAGAGGCCCCTGGGGGCCACACATGGCCCCTGAGAGCCACACATGGCCCCTGGTGTGACTTTCCTCATGGCAGACCCCTGAACAGTGTTTGAGACACATTTGGTGCATAATGGAGCAACAGTGCACATAATGGGGCAACAGTGCGCCTATGGCACCCAGAGGCCCCTGGGGGCCACACATGGCCCCTGGGAGCCACACATGGCCCCTGGTGTGACTATCTTCATGGCAGACCCCTGGAACAGTGTTTGAGACAAGTTTGGTGCATAATGGGGCAACAGTGTGCCTATGGCACCCAGAGGCCCCTGGGGGCCACACATGGCCCCTGGGAGCCACACATGGCCCCTGGTGTGACTATCCTCATGGCAGACCCCTGAACAGTGTTTGAGACACTTTTGGTGCATAATGGTGGCAACAGTGTGCATAATGTGGCAACAGTGCGCCTATGGCACCCAGAGGCCCCTGGGGGCCACACATGGCCCCTCGGAGCCACACATGGCCCCTGGTGTGACTATCTTCATGACAGACCCCTGGAACAGTCTTTGAGAGAAGTTTGGTGCAAAACGGGGCAACAGTGCGCCTGTGGCACCCAGAGGCACCTGGGGGCCACACATGGCCCCTGGGGGCCACACATGGCCCCTGGTTTGATTATCCTCATGGCAGACCCCTGAACAATGTTTGAGACAAGTTTGGTGCATAATGGGGCACCATCTTGGATCACATGGTCTAAACACGCTGCCCAATGGATTTATCTGTTTCTGCAAACAAAGAGCTATGTCACTTGTCTGTTTTTGCTACAAAACCTGATCTTTGAGGGCGTTTAGTATGGGATATATCTGCCTTAACAACAAAATTGATTTTATATTCTAATAAAACTCTAACTTAACTGTTATTTACAATAGTCATCTCATTCTTTTCCAAAATGGCTTTTATCTGTTTTTGCAAATGAACTCTTCAAATAAAGACAAACATTCGAAGACAATGAGTGATTTTGAGCTTCTGTTTATAGGAGTACTGTGTGTGTGTGTGTGTGTGTGTGTGTGTGTGTGTGTGTGTGTGTGTGTGTGTGTGTGTGTGTGTGTGTGTCCATAATGTGACATTGTTCCAAAGACATTGTACATATTCACTTCTGCCCAGCGGCATAGGAACGGCCGGGGACACGTACGTTTTGTCCCCCGTGGGCCGCGGACCACCAGTTGGGCTGCCGCGACGCTGAAATCCAAAAAGGAGAGGAAAAAAGCCTCAAATAGGGCCGGCACTAGGACCACGCGGACGATATGTGCGCACAACCGGTCTGGCCGACACGCAGTCACCAGTGACCTAGCCTCGGAAACGCAGACTTCCAGTGACCAGTCTCACCGCCCATCGGCCCTAATAGAGACAACTGGGCCGGCCCGGTCCATTATACATTGTTATTAAGGGGGGGTGGTGGAGTGATTGTGACTGGTAGAGGGAGGTTAGGTAGAGACTCCATTCCCCCTGCTCAAGTGGTTTGCTCCGTGTCAACGTAACCCGTTCAAAAAATGGTGGCGGGATAGAGGACCAGTGTCCAGTGCTCAACCCTTAATATTATAACTCTATGGCTCAACCGTGCGTGCAAATTGCGGAGAAAGTAAGAGATAAAAAACGAAAATATCTGGAGGCAGATGCAGCCCAGCAGCAGCCTACTGTACTGAAAATAATTATTTTGTCAGCGAGGACGAGGAGGCGTCGCTACCGGCCAGTAGTGCTGTCTACATCGGATGGTCTACCCACAGCCAAATCACCTATTGTCGGGGAAGTGGAGCTATCAGCTATTATTATTACTAGAAGCTCGGCCGCCCGAAACAACGTTGGAACGGCCGCGGCCCAAGAAGGAATAGATGATGATGATGAACACGGAGCTTTATGGCAATGGAAAAAGAGACTCTTGTGTGTTTGTTGAATAAGGACTGCATCGTCGCGGAGAATAGCGCACTGCTGCCACCCGTTTCGGATTATATCATTCCATACGATGGCCGCTTATCACGTTTTGTGCACCGCGCACTGCGGCGGATGCTCATTCAATAAGGTAGGATATATAAACAAGTATAGCCGGGGAGCCACAGGCCCAAAAGCTCAAAGAATAGGATGTTACCTGTGATGTCATGACATACTTTTAATTTTTGTTTTTTCTATTAATTTGGTCATCAAGGTCCACAGAATGAGAGGCCTGCTCTGCCGGAAATCCTGCGAAAAAAAGTTATGGCCATTTGTATATTCACTCCATCGACTTCAATATAAAGGAAAGAAACACACCAAAAAAATATGCTTTAAGTAGCATGTGAGGGGTCAAACTAGGGATTCTTGATGATTCTGAATCCATTGCAAGCATTTGTTTTGCATGAAAAACATTCCTTGGGCTAGAAAACGGACCAAAATAACGGTGAAAAGTGATGACTCATCACTTTTCACAGGTTTGAGAGGCTGAAATCTAGCCCAAGGAATGTTTTTCATGCAAAACAAATGCTTGCAATGGATTCAGAATCATGAAGAACCCTTAGTTTGACCCCTCACATGTTACTTTTTTTGGTGTGTTTTTTTCCAGTATAGTGAAGTCAATGGGAAACTTTTTTTCGCAGGATTTCCGGCAGAGCAGGCCTCTCATTCTGTGTACCTTATTGACCAAATTAATAGGACAAACAAAAATTTGGAGTATGTCATGACATCACAGGTCCTCTCTCATTTTGGCCCAGTGGCTCCCCGGCTAGTAGTTTATTATTCTATTCTAATTGCATTGTGCCTTTGGTCAATTTGTTGGGCACCACTTGGGCATGTCTAAGCAGCTCTCCACTGTGCGTCTTTACGCACAGTGCCAGCACTGTGTTGGTGTGTGCGTTGTGTTACAATGATAGTGCTTTAGTTTTGGCTGCATGGTCTTTGCGTGTGAATTTGAACTTGATGTGAGTTATGCAGTGGTCAGTTATTTCCGTCTGATTTTGAACATGTGTCATGTGTCTGTGGTGTGTGAGGCTGACCAACACACACTGTTGGTGATTTAACACTGTCCTGGTAGTGTGTGTGTGTGTGTGTGTGTGTGTGTGTGTGTGTGTGTGTGTGTGTGTGACTGTCTGTGTGTAGTGTGCACGTATGTACATGCTGCGCTGTGTGCTAACTCATTATTACACACCAGAACCGACCTGGAAATGCACACAGAAACCCAAACCGAACCGAATTTTCGGCCAATCCAACCCGACCCGATCCGATTTTTCGGCGGCCGACTGTGTCGGCCGCAAATGAGACCGACGTGGGCCGTTGTGGGCTGGGCCGGTCCAAATCGGACCCCCGTACCTGGGGACCTAAGAATACGCCTATGCTTCTGCCATTGAAGTAGTCCACAGACGTTTTTTTCTATGTATTTAACTTTTGTAATAACAAGACATCAAAACAAAGGGCTCAGATAAATCAGACTTCCTTTCTGTCTTCATATATAAGGATACTTAAATAGCTGAACCTGTGGGAAATATTACAAAAATGGCAAGGAGCCAGTTGGTAAAATGACAACATTAATGATACTTCTGTGTTTCATTGGGCCTTATATTGTCAATCTGACACTGTTTTCTGGCAAATTAAACGTCTCATGCCAATTCAATGCCACACATCTGCATGACATGTTAAAATGGGTTCAACATCAACTTTTCAGGGCTCGCTGAGGCTCATCTTTGCTGCTGCTCTGATGGGGTCAGGCAGGTCAGTCCCAGGTGACTTGATGTTCTGCTCAATGGTTCCACTGAGTTGAATGTGTTCAATCTGTTTTGCCTTACTGGGTGATTATTCATGTAATAGTAATTAAATACAAGATAATTGCTTCCTTCAAATGGTCTTTTTTGACTGACTGGCCCACAGGTCTGAGTTTGAGTATCACCTCTTTGAGGACATTTACACATGTATTATGAGATACCACTTTTGACTACCCAGGATTCAAATGGTGAAGCAGTCCATTGACACCCAGGATGCATTGAAATGCAAAGTGGTCTATGAAGACTGGTGACTGTTCTGTACTAAACAACAACAGTCTTCTAGCTACTAAGTGGAAGTTAAATTAATTTAAAGATTGATTTTACGTTGGAACTTAATCCTAAACGTCGACAGGGGATATTATACATATACCCATCCAGATATGAAGGAGTTTTGTGTTGTGTGTTAACATTATCCTTTTAGCACAACGTTAATTGTATGCTTCATTTTTCCATGTCCATTCTTACTCCTGCAATGACTTGACTCGTTCACACGTTCACATGGTATAATTCGACATTGTCAGGCCCTAAGGCCTGTGTATTATTATTATTATGGGTATTCTGATTATTGAGGTATCGAAGACTGCTGGCTGTCAACCACCTGTGATGTCCCTAACGTTGCGGGGGGAGGAGAGGGAGGGTTTAGGGGCCCGCCCATCCAGACCGGGGAGATGATGATGACGGTGACGTGACATCCCCATCCCCGCCCCCGCGGGAGGCTCCCTGTTGCGCAGCCCAGCGTCTGGTTATTCTCTATTGTGTTCTGGAGTTCTGGTTTGGTTACATCCCTTCGGAAAGGATAATTATTTGGTTAAGTTGTGTACTTTTCGTTTCCTTTTCTGTAGCTTATTATTATTTAGTTTACTTTGCTTTGTTTTGGTTAACAGGTGTTTTGTTTGATCCAATTGTTTGTAGTATTGTTCGTGTCGCTGCGACGCCGCCGGCCGCTCACCGTTTGAGACTTACTATTGACAGCATTCCTCTCCTCTTCTATTTATAATGTATTAAAGCCTCGTAGTATATTATATTGATTCTAGATACCACCTACAAATCTATATTTTTGCTATGCTTTGATATGATATAAAGAAAAGAGTATTTTTGTACCACACTTTTAAACTATATTGTAATACATTATATATTTTTGCAACTTGGTTTCAGTGTGATAATATGTATTGACCTGGTCCCTAGACCGACTTTTACGGGTCATAACAGACATAGTGATTAGTAATGAACTAAATTCACTCATATGTGACCAAGGCTGGAGAAAAGGTCCTTATGTTATTTTTCAGCTTTTTGCAGATAATGAAAGTTCAGAATATAAGCTAGAATAAGCTTTCAAATGACGTGCCGTTCATCTGAATATATTTGTTAAGCTGAGTAGCCCTGCAGCACTCTTCTCTTACACCAGAAACACTCGAAGTGAAATAAAGTATTGACACAGAGACATAGCTTCCCGTTGGAACTCAGTCTACACACAGAACTGAGGGCTGGTTTATTAAAGCCACTTAAATACCCACACACACAAGTACTTCCGGGGTCACTTCCGGGGTAACGCTTTCACAATAATAGTTCAGTAAATATAACACAGACAATGGAGATCATAATCTTAACACCCCCACTTGATCTCAAATTGGATTCTTTTCTTTTCCTTTTTTTTTTTCTCTCTTTTTTTTTTTCTTTTTACAATAATACAATTCAAGCATGTTACTCCAACAAAGTCTTCAAAATTCACCACCACCACCACATTCACATTTTGGCTGCAACGATCACATTAGATCACTTGAAATCACATGAACACTTCTTCTTTACAGCAGGTTTTTGCATGGAACAATTGTGCCCCATCTTGTTCCAGTTGCCATCCCCCACTGCTTTCTTGCCCTCTAGCAGTTTGTGACAGTAATCTATGTTCATCTGAACCTGGTCTACACCAACAGTATAATCATTTGAATAGGCTGATTTCACCCTCAGGCTCACACAAGGAGAACGTTTAGTATGACGTTTAGCCTCATCAGACTGTCCTGACCTTCTCTGAGGTGTAACAATTACAGCCTCGGGAACTTGTCCTTTTGGTAGAAATGGATGCTTTTGCCTAGACCTAGTCTGTTTCACAACTGGCATGTCTGTCTGTGTCTGTTGCTCTGAAGACTTAACCTTGTACTTCTGTACCTGTCTATAAGCATTACACATAGACTTATTGTAACACACATTACACTGGTCAACATCATTGTTCACTGTGTTCAAGTAATATAGTCTGTTGTACACACGGATGTTGAACTTTGTACCATCTCTACATTTTAGAACATTTTTACCTTTAGTGAAAATGACAGTGGCACCACTGGTGGTTGCTGCCCGCACAGAAAACATGTCCTGTGGGTAGGTAGGAATGTACAATGCCTGTTTCAATTTAACTGTGTGGGGTTGCCCCCTGCTGTCGATTAGGGTCACCTGCGCGTCTCCTTTGCGCTCAGCCACTCCACTGCATCTCGAGCCATCAGCCAGCTCCATGGAGTGAGTCTCTGCCTGGAATCTGTCGTCGAATCTCGTGAACTTCTTCATGTCCGTGATTATGTGGGACGTCGCTCCTGTGTCGACCATCAGACCCTTCTGCTTGAAACGATGTCCACGTTGAACCTTGGCATCACAGTCACTCGCAACGAGTGAGTACTCGCAGTCGCTGCCGCCGCCGCCACCGCTGTACCCCTCCGAGATTTTCTGAGCGTCGTCTCGCTGTTGCTGCCGTCGTCTTCTGCAGTCTGCGTAATGGTGTGTTGAACTCTGACAGTAGTTGCACCATTGCTGCTCGCGACACACTTTTGCGATGTGTCCTCCCAACCCACATCGATGACACAGAGCCGTAACATTTCCAGCACCCCGCTGGTCATTTCGAGTCGCCCACGCCACAGCAGTCGGCCGCATCCGGATCCTCATGACGTTGTCGCCCGCTGCGGCTGCTGAGTGCATCCTCTCCGTGTCCTCGAAACTTCTGAGCTTGGTTTTGAACTCAGAAAAGGGCACTGTCTCGTCACTCTGTGCTATATGAACAGCAAATGGTTTGAATACTTCTGGAAGTCCCTTCAAAACCATTGCCACTAACAACCCATCACTCAATGTCTCTCCAGCATTTCTCAGGGCTGTTATTGCCGTCTCTGCACGGATTACGTAGTCAGTTACACTTTCACTCGATAACTTTTGCAGTGAAGTCAGTTCAGTATACAGACTAATTATCCGCGGTGTGTTTTTACCTGCGTAATAGTCTCTGAGGATTCTAAGAGCCTTGCGTCCATCATCAGCAGCCTCTCGCATAACCAGCGACAGGCTTTTGTCGTCCAGAAACTGGATCAGCTCGGCGTATGCTAAGGCATTCTTATCCTCTGCTTCATTGTCATCATCCTCTTCTCCAGGTTCATTTAGGATGGTATCCTTCAATCCTTGCAGTAGTAGATGGGCCAAAAACTTAGCCTCCCAAAGCTCATACCTCTGCTCATCTCCGTCAAAACATAGCCTTGACCAGCGGCTGCTAGTAGGCATGTTACTGTTACTTCGTGTTGCCATGCCGTTTGCTTGTTGTTAGCCTAGCACGCCAGCAAACTTTTCACCTCGAAAAAATCTGGTTAAGCTGCGCCCATAACCTGTTAAGCTGAGTAGCCCTGCAGCACTCTTCTCTTACACCAGAAACACTCGAAGTGAAATAAAGTATTGACACAGAGACATAGCTTCCCGTTGGAACTCAGTCTACACACAGAACTGAGGGCTGGTTTATTAAAGCCACTTAAATACCCACACACACAAGTACTTCCGGGGTCACTTCCGGGGTAACGCTTTCACAATAATAGTTCAGTAAATATAACACAGACAATGGAGATCATAATCTTAACAATATTTGAAGAAGATTATGCTTATTTGAATGCAGTTAAACCTCAAACCAAGAATCTGAGTAAAGGGTTTGTCACACTTCTGGCAGTCAGGTAAGGGGTGTGAACCTAACCTATTGGTGGTGATCTGCAGCTGAAACCTGAGAACAACAGAAACTGCAGATGTAAATGTTGGCTTTGACATGTTAGTATGTGTCTCCACCCCCCAGAAGGGTGTAAGGAAACACAAAAACACAGCTCTGTTTACAAACTAATAGTTCATTAGTTCAATTTAGTTTCATTCTGACGGTGTCTGTTCTTTTGGATTCATACTCCTGCTATGACTTGACTCACATATAAAAACTAAAACTGTACATCTTAACTTGTGATCAAGTTATAGAAGTTAGCCTAGTTATTTAACTTTTAGTAATAAAATGGTTACAAAATAAAGGCTTCGGTAGATTAGACTTTCACAGCAAAATTTGACCTGGACCTCTTCTCCTCTCCACCACACAAGGGTTAATAATGAGAACATATACAGTACATCCCTTCTTCTGTATTCCTGCTTTGAGCCTGACAGTGTCTGTTCTTTTGGATTTCTATTGACTGCTTTAATATTGTTACATTGACATGTGCTTCAGATTGTTGAATCCCGTTGACACTGTAAATATAGCTACGTTATCGATATATTCATACATGTATTATAGGGATGTGTTATTGTTATAGAGACAGTTTAATATAGTTTTGTCATAGATAGATAGGCTATTGTTATTAGATTGTGATTGGTCAGTGGTCTCCCAAAACTTTTTGAGATATCAAAGTCCATAAAGTGAAATGTCCTTGTGCCAAATAAATTGCCCATCTTCACTTGTGCTATTAATGGAGTACACAGGTGTTATTCTATTTATTTAACTTTTAGTAATAAAATGAAAACAAAACAAAGGGATTAGATAGATCTGACTTCCTTTCTGTATCCCTATTATGGGGATGCTCAAATAGCTGAACCTGTGGGAAACATTAGAAAATGGCAGTTGATAAAATGACAACATTAATGACACTTGATAACTTATGTATTTGTGTTTCATAATATATTAACACAGTGGTTCATATATTGATATTGTTTTCATAGATAAATAATGTAGAAGGTTGTATAGAGAATGTCTGGGGGGGGGAGGAGGGAGGGGTGGAGCACAGTATTCTAGATTGTGATTGGTGGAAAGGTTCTATTGTTGTCTTTGGCCAATCATTCAGAGCAGTTAGTGTTTTCACCCCAGACTCTCTAGTATAAGAAGAGTTGGTCTGTGTCATTTCTCCGCAAATCTTCCAGGATATCAATCATTAGTGATCAGATCTGACTGTAGACTCCAGACTTCAGGATAAGATGAACTCTCTGAAACTCAACTCTGCTGAACAGGAGGGAAACAAAGACCTTGGTATGTTACTTACTCTACCGCCATTTACCATGTTGGTTTTCCTCAATATTCATTTAATTCACAATCTTACATGTTGTTTCATTGTCATTTTTAGCTTTGATATAGATTAGATTGAGGTAATTTATTGCATGCACCAATTCATCAACATATGATGACAATTATTTTAGTATTAACCTGACATGCACATAATACATAATACATTGTGGGATGCAATGTTTTTAAGGTACGTCATAATTTGGTACTTGACAAATGTTATGCGATTTCAATAGTATGTTTGGTGGTAAAAATCTGAATACCTTTGTTAAAATCTTTTGCTATTTTATTGTGAACATTAGTGGGGACCAATTGTGATGATGAGTTGAAACGTGTCAAAGCCGTCCTTGCAAAGTCCCTGAAGTCTCAACAATCTTTCATGTGTCTTTTTTTCCAATACAGTGTTGAATCATCAGTCTGGCTTTCCTGTCCTACCAGAGGTGAATGAAAAGAGGAGGTTGGCTAAGCAAAAACAACACTGCTGTGACCAGTGTGGAAAACACTTCCTTATCATCTCCAAACTTAAAAGCCACCAGAGAATTCACACAGGAGAAAAACCATATGGATGTGATCAGTGTGGACAGCACTTCTCTCAAATGCACCACCTTAAAATTCACCAGAAAATTCACACTGGAGAGAAACCCTATGGATGTGATCAATGTGGACAACACTTCTCTCAAATGCACCAGCTTAAAAGTCACCAGAGAATTCACACTGTAGAGAAACCCTATGGATGTGATCAGTGTGGACAACACTTCTCTCAAATGCACCACCTTAAAGACCACCAGAAAATTCACACTGGAGAGAACCCCTATGGTTGTGATCAGTGTGGACAACACTTCTCTTTGTTGTCCAGCCTTAAAAGCCACCAGAGAATTCACACAGGAGAGAAACCCTATGGATGTGTTCAGTGTGGAAATTACTTCTCTCAAATGACCCACCTTAAAACGCACCAGAAAATCCACACAGGAGAGAAACCCTATGGATGTGATGAGTGTGGACAACACTTCTCTCAAAAGTCGAGCCTTAAAACACATCAGAAAGTTCACACTGGAGAGAAACCATATGGTTGTGATCAGTGTGGACAACACTTTTCTCAAATGTCCCACCTTAAAACACACCAGACAATCCACACTGGGGAGAAACCCTTTCATTGTGAGTTTTGTGGAAAAGCTTTTAGTCAATCAAGCAATCTAAAACGTCATGAGCGCACTCATATGAAAGCTACATCTGATGTGGGTGAACAGTAGGACAATAGCTTCTCTAAAGAGGCTGAGAAACATTGCCACACAAACATAACCAAGTGTACATCAACTTTTCAAGGCTCACTAACGCGTGTATAGCATTAGCATTTTGCTGCAGATAGAAATGAACACATCTCAACATGTTTTTCCCCCTCAATATTGTTCTTTCCATGTAATTTAACATTCAATTCAAATTATCTCTTTTTTTCCCTTAATTAATATTGAGGTTGTTCATTCTTTTTTTTTTATTATTCTAGTATACTAGTTGTTTTAGTGTTACTCTTCGACAAATACAAAAATGTGTTATTATGCTTCATACATCCAACCATATGATAGGATATACAGAATGATATCAGCAACCATTAGAGAACATTATTGTGTGTGTTCCTTTATTACTTTGTTAAATGTAAATTACGTTGGCCTGGGTGCTTTCCCATCCCTCCACGACCACAACGACAGAAGACCCGGGCCTCCCAGCAGGACAATACGTTTAGCCGTTGATGTCAGCTGGGTCCGATATTATACCCAGCAACTAACGTATCTGGACCCGAGGCTCCTCTAGGCGCTTTTATTAAGCAGGCTCACCACATTTCTACTGTAATTTCAAATAGAGTGTCCAGGACAAGCAGTGGCTCTGCTAATTTAGCTAATTTAACGTGCATTCCCTGTAGGGGCTATAGTATAGTAAAATGTCATAAAATAAACCTGGCACTCAGGTCACTTTTAAACAAGCCATCCTCTGTAAATTATATAATCTGTGAAGAAAAATTAGATATAATTTTTTTAACGGAGACATGGCTGGGCACAGATGGAGCTGTTGCGCTTGGCGTCGCCTGTCCACCAAACTATCATTTTATTCAATCAGTGCGCGAAGGAAAAAGAGGCGGAGGCTTGGCATACATTTTCTCTGATATTTTTAAATTCAAGCCCCTGTATTTTGGAAGTTTTTCATCCTTTGAATATCAAGCTAACTTATTTGAGAGTCAATCCTCTGTTCTAATGATTACGATATATCGCCCACCAAAATGTAGCAAAGCCTTATTTCTTACAGAAATATCAGAACTTCTATCTATCTGTTCCACGGACTATGAGAGAACCCTTATTGCTGGCGATACAAATCTGCATGTGGACATTGTTACAGATCTTACGGCTATGAGTTTTGTACAATTATTGCATTCTCTTGATTTTGTTCAGCATGTTACCGGGCCAACCCACAATCAAGGCCACACTCTTGATCTCGTGATCTCTAAAGGGCTAAATATTTCTATGGACAGAATCATCGCTAAGCCTGACCTATCAGACCACTATTTACTGTGTTTTAATATGACTGTCTCTGATTTAGAAAGAAATAATAGAGAATATACTAGAAAAAGGAGATTTTTCGGATCTTCTTCAGCAGAAGAGTTTGCTTGCCATTTTGCATGTTCACCCCCTCTTTCTGATATTCCCTCAGTAAATGATATGGTTCAACGTTTTAATCTTAAATTAGAATCAGCTCTGGATATAGTAGCTCCTATGAAAACTAAAAAGAAACTTAACTCCAAAGTGACACCCTGGATAAACGATCATATACGTTCACTCAAAAAACAATGCCGCAGAGCAGAGCGAGCTTGGAGAAAAAATAAACTAACTATCCACCTACAGATTTTTAAGTCTTCAACAGCCGCCTACAATAAAGCCATGCGTCTGGCTAGGCAGGCCTATTTTTCCCGGAATTATTAATGACAATAAGAACAATGCTAGGGTCTTATTCTCTACCATTGAACGCCTTTTAAACCCTCCCCAGTGCTACAAGCAGTCACTCCCTGCCTCTAAAGCAAAGTGTAATGAGTTTGCATCCTTCTTTGACAACAAAATTGAGAACATTCGAGCTGGTATTCTGAATAATACTGTCACAAATGCAAATGCGGTTAATGGTGCCATGTGTAAAAGTGTCGATAAATCTAGGGGGAGCCTAGTATCATTTTGTGCAATTGATGAAGAGGAACTTCGTAAAACCATATCGCAAATGACATCGTCTTCTTGCACGCTGGATGCAATACCCACGCCGTTTCTCAAAGAGGTTGTAGACTGTGTTATTGAAGATATCCTAAAAATAGTAAATAGCTCTATACAATCAGGTGTCTTTCCAGACTCACTGAAAACGGCTGTAGTTAAACCCTTACTCAAGAAACCCAACCTTGACCCGTCCGTGCTGGGTAATTATAGACCCATCTCTAATTTACCTTTTCTGGGCAAGGTCCTAGAAAAAAATATCTTTCATCAATTGGAAGTGTTTCTGCAGAACAATAAGGTGCACAACAAATTCCAATCCGGCTTCAGGAAAGGACACAGCACAGAAACTGCACTTTTAAAAGTTATTAATGATCTTAGGGTGGCTGCTGACAACAAAGATGTGTCCGTTCTCCTACTGCTGGACCTAACGGCGGCTTTTGACACAATTGACCATACAATTCTAATACAACGTCTCGAACACTGGGTAGGACTGTCAGGGACAGCTCTGTCCTGGTTTTACTCTTACCTAACAGGCAGAAGCTACTTTGTTAATCTAGCTGACTTTGAATCAAACAAACACAACATCTGCTCTGGTATTCCACAGGGCTCGATTCTTGGTCCTTTATTATTCTCCCTCTATATACTGCCGCTGGGAGAACTTATTTCCGCTCACGGTGTGAATTTCCATTTCTATGCTGATGACACCCAGTTGTACCTTTCGGTGGCTCCGGATGACCCCTGTGCTCTAGACCCATTGCTGATGTGCGTGTCTAGCATAAAATGCTGGATGAGTGAGAACTTTCTCAAGCTAAATGAGGACAAGACAGAAGTTCTCATAATCGGTTCTACTGCCCAAAGAGAATCAATAATAAGTAAACTCCCACTACACCTAAGACAGACAGCCTCTGTGGATAGCTTTAAAGCACAGCTCAAGACCTATTTCTTTACTCTTGCTTTTAGCTAAATGTTTAAATCCCTGTGCTGCTAATTGACGTCCGCACTGTTCTGAAATTGTTATTTCTCTGCTTAATTGTAATCATTTTAATTATTTGTTTTTATTCTGTATTTTTTATTTTTATTTTATTTTTTCTCTGTTAAGCACTTGTGCTTCATTTTCTGCTCTGTAAAGCGCTTTGAGCTGCATTTCATGTCATGAAAGGTGCTATACAAATAAAGTTTTATTATTATATGAAAGATACATTTGATGTGGGTGAACAGTAGGACAACGGCTTCTCTAAAGAGGCTGAGAAACATTGCCACACAAACATAACCAAGTGTACATCAACTTTTCAAGGCTCGCTAAGGCGTGTGTAGCATTATATGTAGCATTTTGCTGCAGATAGAAATGAACACATCTCAACATGTTTTTCCTCCTCAATATTGTTCTTTCCATGTAATTTACATGTAGATTAGATTAGATTCAAATTATTATTTTTTTCCTTAATTAATATTGAGGTTGTTCATTCTTTCTGTATTATTCTAGTATACTAGTTATTTTAGTGTTACTCTTCGACATATACAAAAATGTGTAATTATGCTTCATACATTCAACCATATGATAGGATATACAGAATGATATCAGCAACCGTTAGAGAACATTACTGTGTGTGTTCCTTTATTACTTTGTTAAATGTAAATGATGTTGGTACAGGTTGTGCAGTTACAAATAAAGACAAACATTCATAGTCTATATGTGGTTTTGATCTTCTGTTTATAGGAGTGCTGTGTGTGTGTGTGTGTGTGTGTGTGTGTGTGTGTGTGTGTGTGCGTGCGTGCGTGCGTGCGTGCGTGCGTGCGTGCGTGCGTGTGTGTGTGTGTGTGTGTGTGTGGGTGTGTGTGTAGGAAATGCAAAGTGGTCTATGAAGCCTGGTGACTGTTCTGTACTAAACAACAACAGTGGAAGTGAAATTTATTTAAAGATTTTACGTTGCAACTTAATCCTAAACATTGACAGGGGATATTTTACATGTACACATCCAGATGTGAAGGAGTTTTGTGTTGTGTGTTAACACTTTGTAAGCCACGGGGAGCCCCTTAATGTTAAAACCGTACTATATCGAACTTCCTAGGGGGGGAGGGTCAGCCAATCGTCTTTTCCCGTACTTTCCCGTATTTACCGAAATAAATGATTTTCATCCGAAAATCGGCGATCGTCTAACCTTCCCTAGTCACCACTTGTGCATCGATAGCTCATGGCTGGGCTGACATGAAGCAGAAGTGATGTCATTGGCCTTTCCTTTTCCAAGGCATATTCCCCCATTCGGTTACTGTCTGTACCCTGGTGCTTCTACAGCAGCCATGCTAGGGGCTATGCTAGCGACACTTTTCAGTTCTGCTCTTGAGTCACATGTGGATTATTTGAGGGGACATTTACGTGAACGGATCGCGCACGCGAAACGCACGGGGAGATCGATGCTCGGCCAAAACCACCACTCTATCCCAACGGAGATCGAGAAAATCACGGTGAGCTAATGACCTAAAAAAAAAAAAAAAAAAAACAACGGCGCTGTCCAAGAAGGAGGGGCGGCGGGCTCATGTTTATAAACATAATATTATGTCTCAGATCACAATACAATAATAGAAATTTCACGGCTAATCTACCAACCACCATTCTATTTCGGACGGCAAAGGGTTAACATTATCCTTTTAGCATAATGTTAGACTGTACAACCTGTACAATAATCAAGTTTTTTTTTGTATTATGCTTCATTCTGACAGTGTCCGTTCTTACTCCTGCAATGATTTGACTCATGTTCACATGGCATAATTCGACATACTGATTAGTAATGAACTAAATTCACTCATATGTGACCACGGCTGGAGAAAAGGCCCTTATGTCTGAGTTTGTATTTTTTCAGCTTTGTGCAGATCATGAAAGTACAGAATATAAGCTAGAATAAGCTTTCAAATGACGTGCCATTCATTGAAATCGGAATATATTTGAAGAAGATATGCTTATTTGAATGCAGTTAAACCTCAAACCAAGAATCTGAGTAAAGGGGTCGTCATACTTCTGGCAGTCAGGTAAGGGGTGTGAACCTAACCTATTGGTGGTGATCTGCAGCTGAAACCTGAAAACAACAGCCACAGCCAACGGAAACTGCAGATGTAAATGTTGGCTTTGACGTGTTAATGTTTGTCTCCAACCCCACAAGGGTGTAAGGAAACACAAAAACACAGCTCTGTTTACAAACGAATTTATGTCATTCTGATAGTGTCTGTTCTTTTGGATTCATACTCCTGCTATGACTTGACTCACGTATAAAGACTAAAATTGTACATCTTTCACTGTTAGATTTGGACCTGGACCTGTTCTCCTCTCCACCACACAAGGATTAATAATGAGAACATATACAGTACATCCCATCTTCTTTAGGATTAGAGATGCCTGCTTTGAGCCTGACAGTGTCTGTTCTTTTGGATTTCTATTTACTGCTTTAATATTGTTACATTGATATGTGCTTCAGATTGTTGAATCCTGTTGACACTGTAAATATAGCTACGTTATTGATTGTATTTGTCCCACAGTTTATATTCATACATGTATTATAGGGATACGTTATTGTTATTGAGATAGTTTAATATATTGATATTTTTGTCATATATAGATAATGTTATTAGATTATGATTGGTCAGTGGTCTCCCAAAACCTTTTCAGATATCAAAGTCCATAAAGTGAAATGTCCTTGTGCCAAATAAATTGACCATCTTCACTTGTGCTATTAATGGAGTACACATAAGTTATTCTATTTATTTAACTTTTAGTAATAACATGAAAACAAAACAAAGGGATTAAATAGATCAGACCTCTTTTCTGTCTCCCTAGTATAGGGATGCTCAAATAGCTGAACCTGTGGGAAACATTAGAACATAGCAGTTAATAAAATGACAACATTAATGACACTTGATAACTTCTGTGTTTGTGTTTCATAATATATCAACAAAGTGGTTCATATATTGATATTGTTTTCATAGATAGATAATGTAGAAGGTTGTATAGAGAATGTCTGGGGGGAGGAGGGAGGGGTGGAGCACAGTATTCTAGATTGTGATTGGTGGAGAGGTGGTTCTATTGTTGTCTTTGACCAATCATTCAGAGCAGTTAGTGTTTTCACCCCAGACTCTCTAGTATAACAAGAGTTGGTCTGAGTCATTTCTCCACAAGACTTCCAGGATATCAATCATTAGTGATCAGATCTGACTGTGGACTCCAGACTTCAGGATAAGATGAACTCTCTCAAACTCAACTCTGCTGAACAGGAGGGAAACAAAGACTGTGGTATGTTACTTACTCTACCTCCATTTACCCTGTTGGTTTTCCTCAATATTCATTTAATTCACAATCTTACATGTTGTTTCATTGTCATTTTACCTGTAGCTTTGATATAGATTAGATTGAGGTAATTTATTGCATGCACCAATTCATCAATATATAATGACAATTATTTTAGTATTAACCTGACATGCACATAATAATACATTGTGGGATGCAATGTTTTTAAGGTACGTCATAATTTGGTACTTGACAAATGGTATGCGATTTCAATAGTATGTTTGGTGGTACAAATCGGAATACCTTTGTTAAAATCTTGTGCTATTTTATCGTGAACATTAGTGGGGACCAATTATGTGATGATGAGTTGAAACGTGTCAAAGCTGTCCTTGCAAAGTCCCTGAAGTCTCAACAATCTTTCCTGTGTCTGTGTTTCCAATCCAGTGTTGCATCATCAGTCTGACTTTCCTGTCCTACCAGAGGTGAATGAAAAGAGGAGGTTGGCTAAGCAAAAACAACACTGCTGTGAGCAGTTTGGAAACACTTCCTTATCATCTCCAAACTTAAAAGCCACCAGAGAATTCACACAGGAGAAAAACCATATGGATGTGATCAGTGTGGAAAGCACTTCTCTCAATTGCACTACCTTAAAAGTCACCAGAAAATTCACACTGGAGAGAAACCCTATGGGTGTGATCAATGTGGGCAACACTTCTCTCAAATATCCGGCCTTAAAACACATCAGAAAGTTCACACTGGAGAGAAACCCTATGGTTGTGATAAGTGTGGACAACACTTCTCTCAAATGTCCGGCCTTAAAACACATCAGAAAGTTCACACAGGAGAGAAACCCTATAGATGTGATGAGTGTGGACAACACTTCTCTCGATCTACCAACCTTAAAACGCACCAGAAAATCCACACAGGAGAGAAACCCTATGGATGTGATGAGTGTGGACAACACTTCTCTTCGTTGTCCAGCCGTAAAAGCCACCAGAGAATTCACACAGGAGAGAAACCCTATGGATGTGATCACTGTGGACAGCACTTCTCTATGTTGTACAGCCTTAAACTACACCAGAGAATTCACACAGGAGAGAAACCCTTTCACTGTGAGTTGTGTGGAAAAGCTTTTAGTCAATCAAGCAATCTAAAACGTCATGAGCGCACTCATATGAATGTAGAATGATAGCAGCAATCGTTAGAGAACATTATTGTGTGTGTTTTCCTTTATTGCTTTGTTAAATGTAAATGATGTTGGTACAGGTTGTGCAGTTACATATAAAGACAAAGATTCAAAGTCAATATGTGGTTTTGAGCTTATGTTTATAGGAGAACTGTGTGTGTGGTCATTTCAGTCAACCACTGGAAATATCCTTTGGAAGGAAATAACACCATTTAATGTCTGTGGGATACACAGATATGTTGATGCGTCCAAACACTTAGTAATGAACTTTGTAGGGCAGAATAGGTGTTTCATTACAATAATAGGCATTTCATTACCTATACACTGTTCATATTTTACTCTCCAATGTTAGAGGTGCGCAGGGGTCTTCCATTACCTTTTGAAATACCAAAGGCCATAATGTGACATTGTGCCAAAGACATTGTACATCTTCACTTCTACCATTGAAGTATATATTTTTTCTATTTAGTTTTACCTGTGGGAAACATTACATAAATGACAAGGGACCCGTTGATAAAATGTCAACACTAATGATACTTGATAACTTCTGTGTTTCATTGGGGCCTTATATTGTCGATCTGACACTGTTTTCTGGCAAATTAAACACATCACGCCGATTCAATGCCACAAATCTGTATGAGATGATAAAATGGGTTCAACGTCAACTTTTCAGGGCTTGCTGAGGCTCATCTTTGTTGCTGCTCTGAATGGGGTCAGGCAGGTCAGTCCCAGGTGACTTCAATGGTTCCACTGAGTTGAATGTGTTCAAACTGTTTAGCCTTCCTGGTATTCATGTAATAGTAATTAAGTATAAGATAATAGCTTCATTGAAATGATATTTTTTATGGATTTACTGGTCCACAGGCCTGAGTTTGAGTATCACATTGTCCTCTTTGAGGACATTTACACATGTGATAACTTCTATCTTTATGAGATACCACTGTTGACTACCCAGGATGTAAATGGTGAAGCAGCCCATCGACAGCTAGGATGTATTGAAATGCAAAGTAGTCTATGAAGCCTGGCTGTTCTGTACTAAACAACAACAGTCTTCTAGCTACTATGTGGAAGTGAAATCAAGTTAAAGATTGATATTATACATGTACACATCCAGATGTGAAGGAGTTTTGTGTTGTGTGTTAATTCCCTTTAGCATAATGTTAGACTGTACAACCTGTACAATAATCATGTTTTTTTATATTATTATTATTATTATATGCTTCATTCTGACAGTGTCCGCTCTTAGCCTGCAATGACTTGACTCACGTTCACATGGCATAATTCGACATACTGATTAGTAATGAATTACATTCACTCATGTGACCACGGCTGGAGAAAAGGTTCTTATGTATGCATTTGTCTTTTTCAGCTTTTTGCAGATCATGAAAATACAGAATATAAGCTTTCAAATGACGTGTCATTCATTGAAATCTGATATGTTTATTCAAATGGAATTAAAACTCAAACCAAGAATTTGAGTAAAGGCCTCTCAAAGTTTGTCACACTTCGGCAGTCAGGTAAGGGGTGTGAACAATGGATTTTTAACTCCACCCCTCACCCACCCTAACCTATGCAGTGATCTGCAGCTGAAACCTGAGAACAGCCGCCACACATTAGCCAACAGAAACTGCAGATGTAAATGTTGGCTTTGACATGTTAATGTGTGTATCCACACTCCAGAAGGGTCTATGAAACACAAAAACACAGCTCTGTTTACAAACTAATTTATTTCATTCTGACAGTGTCAAGTTATAGAAGTTAGCCTAGTTATTTAACTTTTAGTAATACAATGGTTACAAAATAAAGACTTCTGTAGATTAGACTTTCACTGTTAGATTTGACCTGGACCTGATCTCCTCTCCACCACACAAGGGTTAATAATGAGAACATATACAGTACATCCTTTCTTCTGTAGGATTAGAGATTCCTGCTTTGAGCCTGACAGTATCTGTTCTTTTGGATTTATATTGACTCCTGCTTTAATATTGTTACATTGATATGTGCTTCAGATTGTTGAATCCAGTTGACACTGTAAATATAGCTACGTTATTTATTGTATTTGTCCCACAGTTTATATTCATACAGGTAGTATAGGGATATGTTATTGTTATAGAGACAGTTTAATATATTGATATTTTTTTGTCATAGATAGATAATGTTATTAGATTGTGATTGTTCAGTGGTCTCCCAAAACTTTTTGAGATATCAAAGTCCATAAAGTGAAATGTCCTCGTGCCAAATAAATTGCCCATCTTCACTTGTGCTATTAATGGAGTACACAGAAGTTATTCTATTTAACTTTTAGTAATAACATGAAAACAAAACAAAGGGGTTAAATAGATCAGACCTCTTTTCTGTCTCCCTAGTATAGGGATGCTCAAATAGATGAACTTGTGGGAAACATTAGAACATGGCAGTTAATAAAATGACAACATTAATTACAATTGATAACTTCTGTGTTTCATTGTGTTTCATAATATATTAACAAAGTGGTTCATATATTGATATTGTTTTCATAGATAGATAATGTAGAAGGTTGTATAGCGAATGTCTGGGGGGAGGAGGGAGGGGTGGAGCACAATATGTTAGATTGTGATTGGTGGAGAGGTGGTTCTATTGTTGTCTTTGGCCAATCATTCAGAGCAGTTAGTGTTTTCACCCCAGACTCTCTAGTATAAGAAGAGTTGGTCTGTGTCATTTCTCCAGAAGTCTTCCAGGATATCAATCATTAGTGATCAGATCTGACTGTGGACTCCAGACTTCAGGATAAGATGAACTCTCTCAAACTCAACTCTGCTGAACAGGAGGGAAACAAAGACTGTGGTATGTTACTTACTCTACCTCCACTTACCCTGTTGGTTTTCCTCAATATTCATTTAATTCACAATCATACATGCTGTTTCATTGTCATTTTACCTTTAGCTTTGATATAGATTAGATTGAGGTAATTTATTGCATGCACCAATTCATCAACATATAATGACAATTATTTTAGTATTAACCTGACATGCACATAATTGTGGGATGCAAAGGTACATCATAATTTGGTACTTGACAAAATGTTATGCGATTTCAATTATAGTATGTTTGGTGGTAAAAATCTGAATACATTTGTTAAAATCTTGTGCTATTTTATCGTGAACATTAGTGGGGACCAATTATGTGATGATGAGTTGAAACGTGTCATGTGATCAACGATGTCAACGATGTTTCATTGTCATTTTACCTGTAGCTTTGATATAGATTAGATTGAGGCAATTTATTGCATGCACCAATTCATCAATATATATTGACAATTATTTTAGTATTAACCTGACATGCACATAATAATACATTGTGGGATGCAATGTTTTTAAGGTACGTCATAATTTGGTACTTGACAAATGGTATGCGATTTCAATAGTATGTTTGGTGGTACAAATCGGAATACCTTTGTTAAAATCTTGTGCTATTTTATCGTGAACATTAGTGGGGACCAATTATGTGATGATGAGTTGAAACGTGTCAAAGCCGTCCTTGCAAAGTCCCTTAAGTCTCAACAATCTTTCCTGTGTCTGTGTTTCCAATCCAGTGTTGCATCATCAGTCTGACTTTCCTGTCCTACCAGAGGTGAATGAAAAGAGGAGGTTGGCTAAACAAAAACAACACTGCTGTGACCAGTGTGGAAAACACTTCCTTATCATCTCCAAACTTAAAAGCCACCAGAGAATTCACACAGGAGAAAAACCATATGGATGTGATCAGTGTGGAAAGCACTTCTCTCAAATGCACTACCTTAAAAGTCACCAGAAAATTCACACTGGAGAGAAACCCTATGGGTGTGATCAATGTGGGCAACACTTCTCTCAAATGCACCACCTTAAATGTCACCAGAAAATTCACACTGGAGAAAAACCATATGGATGTGATAAGTGTGGACAACACTTCTCTCAAATGTCCGGCCTTAAAACACATCAGAAAGTTCACACTGGAGAGAAACCCTATGGTTGTGATAAGTGTGGACAACACTTCTCTCAAATGTCCGGCCTTAAAACACATCAGAAAGTTCACACAGGAGAGAAACCCTATAGATGTGATGAGTGTGGACAACACTTCTCTCGATCTACCAACCTTAAAACGCACCAGAAAATCCACACAGGAGAGAAACCCTATGGATGTGATGAGTGTGGACAACACTTCTCTTCGTTGTCCAGCCGTAAAAGCCACCAGAGAATTCACACAGGAGAGAAACCCTATGGATGTGATCACTGTGGACAGCACTTCTCTATGTTGTACAGCCTTAAACTACACCAGAGAATTCACACAGGAGAGAAACCCTTTCACTGTGAGTTGTGTGGAAAAGCTTTTAGTCAATCAAGCAATCTAAAACGTCATGAGCGCACTCATATGAATGTAGAATGATAGCAGCAATCGTTAGAGAACATTATTGTGTGTGTTTTCCTTTATTGCTTTGTTAAATGTAAATGATGTTGGTACAGGTTGTGCAGTTACATATAAAGACAAAGATTCAAAGTCAATATGTGGTTTTGAGCTTATGTTTATAGGAGAACTGTGTGTGTGGTAATTTCAGTCAACCACTGGAAATATCCTTTGGAAGGAAATAACACCATTTAATGTCTGTGGGATACAGAGATATGTTGATGCGTCCAAACACTTAGTAATGAACTTTGTAGGGCAGAATAGGTGTTTCATTACAATAATAGGCATTTCATTACCTATACACTGTTCATATTTTACTCTCCAATGTTAGAGGTGCGCAGGGGTCTTCCATTACCTTTTGAAATACCAAAGGCCATAATGTGACATTGTGCCAAAGACATTGTACATCTTCACTTCTACCATTGAAGTATATTTTTTTTCTATTTAGTTTTACCTGTGGGAAACATTACATAAATGACAAGGGACCCGTTGATAAAATGTCAACACTAATGATACTTGATAACTTCTGTGTTTCATTGGGGCCTTATATTGTCGACCTGACACTGTTTTCTGGCAAATTAAACACATCACGCCGATTCAATGCCACAAATCTGTATGAGATGATAAAATGGGTTCAACGTCAACTTTTCAGGGCTTGCTGAGGCTCATCTTTGTTGCTGCTCTGAATGGGGTCAGGCAGGTCAGTCCCAGGTGACTTCAATGGTTCCACTGAGTTGAATGTGTTCAAACTGTTTAGCCTTCATGGTATTCATGTAATAGTAATTAAGTATAAGATAATAGCTTCATTGAAATGATCTTTTTTATGGATTTACTGGTCCACAGGCCTGAGTTTGAGTATCACATTGTCCTCTTTGAGGACATTTACACATGTGATAACTTCTATCTTTATGAGATACCACTGTTGACTACCCAGGATGTAAATGGTGAAGCAGCCCATCGACAGCTAGGATGTATTGAAATGCAAAGTAGTCTATGAAGCCTGGCTGTTCTGTACTAAACAACAACAGTCTTCTAGCTACTATGTGGAAGTGAAATCAAGTTAAAGATTGATATTATACATGTACACATCCAGATGTGAAGGAGTTTTGTGTTGTGTGTTAATTCCCTTTAGCATAATGTTAGACTGTACAACCTGTACAATAATCATGTTTTTTTATATCCCACAACCTTAATTAGAATCGCCCTGTGTGTGTGTGTGTTTCCATCTGTAACTCCACGTTCAGCAGTTGTTCAATTGTCTAAAAAACATAATACAAAAATCAATAACGCATGTACCTTGCCCAACATCAACTTTACCACCTTCAAATGTGTCTCTACTTCTCATAATCCCCAAATGTTTAAAATATTTTCCCAAATTTTGGCCTGCAGGCGGCTTTGTCCTGTGATGCGAATTACATCACAAATGGGCGTCACCAAGCAGCACACTCCCAGTCCGGGGGCACTTCCAGAGACAGCAACATGACAGTCTGTCTGCTTCACACCAAGGGGGACTAACAGGCACACACACAAAGGGGCCAGGCCCCCGCAGGGGGCTGTAGGCTAGTTATTATTATTATTATATGCTTCATTCTGACAGTGTCCGCTCTTAGCCTGCAATGACTTGACTCACGTTCACATGGCATAATTCGACATACTGATTAGTAATGAATTACATTCACTCATGTGACCACGGCTGGAGAAAAGGTTCTTATGTATGCATTTGTCTTTTTCAGCTTTTTGCAGATCATGAAAATACAGAATATAAGCTTTCAAATGACGTGTCATTCATTGAAATCTGATATGTTTATTCAAATGGAATTAAAACTCAAACCAAGAATTTGAGTAAAGGCCTCTCAAAGTTTGTCACACTTCGGCAGTCAGGTAAGGGGTGTGAACAATGGATTTTTAACTCCACCCCTCACCCACCCTAACCTATGCAGTGATCTGCAGCCGCCACACATTAGCCAACAGAAACTGCAGATGTAAATGTTGGCTTTGACATGTTAATGTGTGTATCCACACTCCAGAAGGGTCTATGAAACACAAAAACACAGCTCTGTTTACAAACTAATTTATTTCATTCTGACAGTGTCAAGTTATAGAAGTTAGCCTAGTTATTTAACTTTTAGTAATACAATGGTTACAAAATAAAGGCTTCTGTAGATTAGACTTTCACTGTTAGATTTGACCTGGACCTGATCTCCTCTCCACCACACAAGGGTTAATAATGAGAACATATACAGTACATCCTTTCTTCTGTAGGATTAGAGATTCCTGCTTTGAGCCTGACAGTATCTGTTCTTTTGGATTTATATTGACTCCTGCTTTAATATTGTTACATTGATATGTGCTTCAGATTGTTGAATCCAGTTGACACTGTAAATATAGCTACGTTATTTATTGTATTTGTCCCACAGTTTATATTCATACAGGTAGTATAGGGATATGTTATTGTTATAGAGACAGTTTAATATATTGATATTTTTTTGTCATAGATAGATAATGTTATTAGATTGTGATTGTTCAGTGGTCTCCCAAAACTTTTTGAGATATCAAAGTCCATAAAGTGAAATGTCCTCGTGCCAAATAAATTGCCCATCTTCACTTGTGCTATTAATGGAGTACACAGAAGTTATTCTATTTAACTTTTAGTAATAACATGAAAACAAAACAAAGGGGTTAAATAGATCAGACCTCTTTTCTGTCTCCCTAGTATAGGGATGCTCAAATAGATGAACTTGTGGGAAACATTAGAACATGGCAGTTAATAAAATGACAACATTAATTACAATTGATAACTTCTGTGTTTCATTGTGTTTCATAATATATTAACAAAGTGGTTCATATATTGATATTGTTTTCATAGATAGATAATGTAGAAGGTTGTATAGCGAATGTCTGGGGGGAGGAGGGAGGGGTGGAGCACAATATGTTAGATTGTGATTGGTGGAGAGGTGGTTCTATTGTTGTCTTTGGCCAATCATTCAGAGCAGTTAGTGTTTTCACCCCAGACTCTCTAGTATAAGAAGAGTTGGTCTGTGTCATTTCTCCACAAGTCTTCCAGGATATCAATCATTAGTGATCAGATCTGACTGTGGACTCCAGACTTCAGGATAAGATGAACTCTCTCAAACTCAACTCTGCTGAACAGGAGGGAAACAAAGACTGTGGTATGTTACTTACTCTACCTCCACTTACCCTGTTGGTTTTCCTCAATATTCATTTAATTCACAATCATACATGCTGTTTCATTGTCATTTTACCTTTAGCTTTGATATAGATTAGATTGAGGTAATTTATTGCATGCACCAATTCATCAACATATAATGACAATTATTTTAGTATTAACCTGACATGCACATAATTGTGGGATGCAAAGGTACATCATAATTTGGTACTTGACAAAATGTTATGCGATTTCAATTATAGTATGTTTGGTGGTAAAAATCTGAATACATTTGTTAAAATCTTGTGCTATTTTATCGTGAACATTAGTGGGGACCAATTATGTGATGATGAGTTGAAACGTGTCATGTGATCAACGATGTCAACGATGTTTCATTGTCATTTTACCTGTAGCTTTGATATAGATTAGATTGAGGCAATTTATTGCATGCACCAATTCATCAATATATAATGACAATTATTTTAGTATTAACCTGACATGCACATAATAATACATTGTGGGATGCAATGTTTTTAAGGTACGTCATAATTTGGTACTTGACAAATGGTATGCGATTTCAATAGTATGTTTGGTGGTACAAATCGGAATACCTTTGTTAAAATCTTGTGCTATTTTATCGTGAACATTAGTGGGGACCAATTATGTGATGATGAGTTGAAACGTGTCAAAAGCCGTCCTTGCAAAGTCCCTTAAGTCTCAACAATCTTTCCTGTGTCTGTGTTTCCAATCCAGTGTTGCATCATCAGTCTGACTTTCCTGTCCTACCAGAGGTGAATGAAAAGAGGAGGTTGGCTAAACAAAAACAACACTGCTGTGACCAGTGTGGAAAACACTTCCTTATCATCTCCAAACTTAAAAGCCACCAGAGAATTCACACAGGAGAAAAACCATATGGATGTGATCAGTGTGGAAAGCACTTCTCTCAAATGCACTACCTTAAAAGTCACCAGAAAATTCACACTGGAGAGAAACCCTATGGGTGTGATCAATGTGGGCAACACTTCTCTCAAATGCACCACCTTAAATGTCACCAGAAAATTCACACTGGAGAAAAACCATATGGATGTGATAAGTGTGGACAACACTTCTCTCAAATGTCCGGCCTATGTTGATGCGTCCAAACACTTAGTAATGAACTTTGTAGGGCAGAATAGGTGTTTCATTACAATAATAGGCATTTCATTACCTATACACTGTTCATATTTTACTCTCCAATGTTAGAGGTGCGCAGGGGTCTTCCATTACCTTTTGAAATACCAAAGGCCATAATGTGACATTGTGCCAAAGACATTGTACATCTTCACTTCTACCATTGAAGTATATTTTTTTTCTATTTAGTTTTACCTGTGGGAAACATTACATAAATGACAAGGGACCCGTTGATAAAATGTCAACACTAATGATACTTGATAACTTCTGTGTTTCATTGGGGCCTTATATTGTCGATCTGACACTGTTTTCTGGCAAATTAAACACATCACGCCGATTCAATGCCACAAATCTGTATGAGATGATAAAATGGGTTCAACGTCAACTTTTCAGGGCTTGCTGAGGCTCATCTTTGTTGCTGCTCTGAATGGGGTCAGGCAGGTCAGTCCCAGGTGACTTCAATGGTTCCACTGAGTTGAATGTGTTCAAACTGTTTAGCCTTCATGGTATTCATGTAATAGTAATTAAGTATAAGATAATAGCTTCATTGAAATGATCTTTTTATGGATTTACTGGTCCACAGGCCTGAGTTTGAGTATCACATTGTCCTCTTTGAGGACATTTACACATGTGATAACTTCTATCTTTATGAGATACCACTGTTGACTACCCAGGATGTAAATGGTGAAGCAGCCCATCGACAGCTAGGATGTATTGAAATGCAAAGTAGTCTATGAAGCCTGGCTGTTCTGTACTAAACAACAACAGTCTTCTAGCTACTATGTGGAAGTGAAATCAAGTTAAAGATTGATATTATACATGTACACATCCAGATGTGAAGGAGTTTTGTGTTGTGTGTTAATTCCCTTTAGCATAATGTTAGACTGTACAACCTGTACAATAATCATGTTTTTTTATATTATTATTATTATTATATGCTTCATTCTGACAGTGTCCGCTCTTAGCCTGCAATGACTTGACTCACGTTCACATGGCATAATTCGACATACTGATTAGTAATGAATTACATTCACTCATGTGACCACGGCTGGAGAAAAGGTTCTTATGTATGCATTTGTCTTTTTCAGCTTTTTGCAGATCATGAAAATACAGAATATAAGCTTTCAAATGACGTGTCATTCATTGAAATCTGATATGTTTATTCAAATGGAATTAAAACTCAAACCAAGAATTTGAGTAAAGGCCTCTCAAAGTTTGTCACACTTCGGCAGTCAGGTAAGGGGTGTGAACAATGGATTTTTAACTCCACCCCTCACCCACCCTAACCTATGCAGTGATCTGCAGCTGAAACCTGAGAACAGCCGCCACACATTAGCCAACAGAAACTGCAGATGTAAATGTTGGCTTTGACATGTTAATGTGTGTATCCACACTCCAGAAGGGTCTATGAAACACAAAAACACAGCTCTGTTTACAAACTAATTTATTTCATTCTGACAGTGTCAAGTTATAGAAGTTAGCCTAGTTATTTAACTTTTAGTAATACAATGGTTACAAAATAAAGGCTTCTGTAGATTAGACTTTCACTGTTAGATTTGACCTGGACCTGATCTCCTCTCCACCACACAAGGGTTAATAATGAGAACATATACAGTACATCCTTTCTTCTGTAGGATTAGAGATTCCTGCTTTGAGCCTGACAGTATCTGTTCTTTTGGATTTATATTGACTCCTGCTTTAATATTGTTACATTGATATGTGCTTCAGATTGTTGAATCCAGTTGACACTGTAAATATAGCTACGTTATTTATTGTATTTGACCCACAGTTTATATTCATACAGGTAGTATAGGGATATGTTATTGTTATAGAGACAGTTTAATATATTGATATTCTTTTGTCATAGATAGATAATGTTATTAGATTGTGATTGTTCAGTGGTCTCCCAAAACTTTTTGAGATATCAAAGTCCATAAAGTGAAATGTTCTCGTGCCAAATAAATTGCCCATCTTCACTTGTGCTATTAATGGAGTACACAGAAGTTATTCTATTTAACTTTTAGTAATAACATGAAAACAAAACAAAGGGGTTAAATAGATCAGACCTCTTTTCTGTCTCCCTAGTATAGGGATGCTCAAATAGATGAACTTGTGGGAAACATTAGAACATGGCAGTTAATAAAATGACAACATTAATTACAATTGATAACTTCTGTGTTTCATTGTGTTTCATAATATATTAACAAAGTGGTTCATATATTGATATTGTTTTCATAGATAGATAATGTAGAAGGTTGTATAGCGAATGTCTGGGGGGAGGAGGGAGGGGTGGAGCACAATATGTTAGATTGTGATTGGTGGAGAGGTGGTTCTATTGTTGTCTTTGGCCAATCATTCAGAGCAGTTAGTGTTTTCACCCCAGACTCTCTAGTATAAGAAGAGTTGGTCTGTGTCATTTCTCCACAAGTCTTCCAGGATATCAATCATTAGTGATCAGATCTGACTGTGGACTCCAGACTTCAGGATAAGATGAACTCTCTCAAACTCAACTCTGCTGAACAGGAGGGAAACAAAGACTGTGGTATGTTACTTACTCTACCTCCACTTACCCTGTTGGTTTTCCTCAATATTCATTTAATTCACAATCATACATGCTGTTTCATTGTCATTTTACCTTTAGCTTTGATATAGATTAGATTGAGGTAATTTATTGCATGCACCAATTCATCAACATATAATGACAATTATTTTAGTATTAACCTGACATGCACATAATTGTGGGATGCAAAGGTACATCATAATTTGGTACTTGACAAAATGTTATGCGATTTCAATTATAGTATGTTTGGTGGTAAAAATCTGAATACATTTGTTAAAATCTTGTGCTATTTTATCGTGAACATTAGTGGGGACCAATTATGTGATGATGGGTTGAAACGTGTCATGTGATCAACGATGTCAACGATGTTTCATTGTCATTTTACCTGTAGCTTTGATATAGATTAGATTGAGGCAATTTATTGCATGCACCAATTCATCAATATATAATGACAATTAATTTAGTATTAACCTGACATGCACATAATAATACATTGTGGGATGCAATGTTTTTAAGGTACGTCATAATTTGGTACTTGACAAATGGTATGCGATTTCAATAGTATGTTTGGTGGTACAAATCGGAATACCTTTGTTAAAATCTTGTGCTATTTTATCGTGAACATTAGTGGGGACCAATTATGTGATGATGAGTTGAAACGTGTCAAAGCCGTCCTTGCAAAGTCCCTTAAGTCTCAACAATCTTTCCTGTGTCTGTGTTTCCAATCCAGTGTTGCATCATCAGTCTGACTTTCCTGTCCTACCAGAGGTGAATGAAAAGAGGAGGTTGGCTAAACAAAAACAACACTGCTGTGACCAGTGTGGAAAACACTTCCTTATCATCTCCAAACTTAAAAGCCACCAGAGAATTCACACAGGAGAAAAACCATATGGATGTGATCAGTGTGGAAAGCACTTCTCTCAAATGCACTACCTTAAAAGTCACCAGAAAATTCACACTGGAGAGAAACCCTATGGGTGTGATCAATGTGGGCAACACTTCTCTCAAATGCACCACCTTAAATGTCACCAGAAAATTCACACTGGAGAAAAACCATATGGATGTGATAAGTGTGGACAACACTTCTCTCAAATGTCCGGCCTTAAAACACATCAGAAAGTTCACACTGGAGAGAAACCCTATGGTTGTGATAAGTGTGGACAACACTTCTCTCAAATGTCCGGCCTTAAAACACATCAGAAAGTTCACACAGGAGAGAAACCCTATAGATGTGATGAGTGTGGACAACACTTCTCTCGATCTACCAACCTTAAAACGCACCAGAAAATCCACACAGGAGAGAAACCCTATGGATGTGATGAGTGTGGACAACACTTCTCTTCGTTGTCCAGCCGTAAAAGCCACCAGAGAATTCACACAGGAGAGAAACCCTATGGATGTGATCACTGTGGACAGCACTTCTCTATGTTGTACAGCCTTAAACTACACCAGAGAATTCACACAGGAGAGAAACCCTTTCACTGTGAGTTGTGTGGAAAAGCTTTTAGTCAATCAAGCAATCTAAAACGTCATGAGCGCACTCATATGAATGTAGAATGATAGCAGCAATCGTTAGAGAACATTATTGTGTGTGTTTTCCTTTATTGCTTTGTTAAATGTAAATGATGTTGGTACAGGTTGTGCAGTTACATATAAAGACAAAGATTCAAAGTCAATATGTGGTTTTGAGCTTATGTTTATAGGAGAACTGTGTGTGTGGTAATTTCAGTCAACCACTGGAAATATCCTTTGGAAGGAAATAACACCATTTAATGTCTGTGGGATACAGAGATATGTTGATGCGTCCAAACACTTAGTAATGAACTTTGTAGGGCAGAATAGGTGTTTCATTACAATAATAGGCATTTCATTACCTATACACTGTTCATATTTTACTCTCCAATGTTAGAGGTGCGCAGGGGTCTTCCATTACCTTTTGAAATACCAAAGGCCATAATGTGACATTGTGCCAAAGACATTGTACATCTTCACTTCTACCATTGAAGTATATTTTTTTTTCTATTTAGTTTTACCTGTGGGAAACATTACATAAATGACAAGGGACCCGTTGATAAAATGTCAACACTAATGATACTTCAGGAGACGATCACTTGGGTTAAGATATACTTTATTGACCAGAATGAAGCAGAAAGCAAGCATCACACAACATGGCATATTGAGCACCCTACTATAGAGACAGCATAGAATCTAAGCCTATATCTAAGCGCATAGTATTGGCAGCCTACCTTAGCTCTACTATAAGACAGCATAGAATCTATAGCCTAAGTTAGCATGGTTTGGCATGGGGTTCTGCCTCGGGCCATGGCTCGCTGAACCCACGATCCTCATGTTACCATGAGCATCGAGGGCATAATCTAATTACAGCGAGCCCTGGCCCGATACCCCCCGAGGGGGATCTAAGGCAGAACCTGAAGGTGGCGCTGGGGTGGTGGCGGGGCAGTGCTATGCAACAAGACTGAGTCCCACCATCTGACTTCCCTAAGAACTATGGGTAAGGGGGGGGCAGGACCTAGTGACCCACCCCCCTCCGCGCGCGCGCTCCCTTGGGACCGCCCCCTGAACTCGCTTTGATCCTTACGAATCGTCGCACTATTTCAGGAGACGATCACTTGGGTTAAGATATACTTTATTGACCAGAATGAAGCAGAAAGCAAGCATCACACAACATGGCATATTGAGCACCCTACTATAGAGACAGCATAGAATCTAAGCCTATATCTAAGCGCATAGTATTGGCAGCCTACCTTAGCTCTACTATAAGACAGCATAGAATCTATAGCCTAAGTTAGCATGGTTTGGCATGGGGTTCTGCCTCGGGCCATGGCTCGCTGAACCCACGATCCTCATGTTACCATGAGCATCGAGGGCATAATCTAATTACAGCGAGCCCTGGCCCGATACCCCCCAAAACTACAAACCCCCAAAGCACGCCAAAATCTCAGAATCCCATGCCAGTGCTAGCCAACTGCGAGGAAGGCAGCTCTGCTGTGACTCTAGCGATTAAGTTATCATTACTGCGGGGCAACTATGAACTGCCTTTCCTGCTAACGCAAAAATAATAATTAAGCATATTAGCATCTGGCAGAGCGAATATTACTAAGGCAAAATACTAAGCAATGATATTGGCAGCTTGCCAAAACGCTATAAGTACTGCTAAAGCAATTTAATAATTAAGAATGTTAGCAGCTGGCAGACCGAACCAACGGTGAGGAAGGTGGTACTGCTGACTATAACGATATACTGCAATCTGACTGAAGCCATACTAAAACACCCTAGAGAAAAGCGGGAGCAGCAACATGGACGTATATATATATAGACAGCAGAACCAGAAGCAGCGATGAAACCTTTAATTCATATAACTACAGCGCCATACAGCTTCACATCCTACCTAACTAACACCCCAGCAACCACCTAGCTTTTGCAAGATTGAAATATTAAAGCGTAAAATTTATCGTGGCCCGCAACCTATCAGGGGCGCGAGCCCCGAGTAACGCAACAGAAGCAGCAATAAAACCCTATGGAACAACCGTGCTAATAGTGCCTGCAGCACTATTAACATCAGCAGCAGAAGCGTTAACTGAAACGCGTCCAACTCCAGCTTGGAACCATTACGCTTCGGTCAGTCCTGTGTTGTGTGTGCTTGATAGCTTGGCGTGCAGGATCTTGAGTTAGCTGAGGGCACCAGAAGTGCTGGTGGTGTGGCTGCTCCGATCCGGAGAGAATGCAGAGTGAAGAGGGGCGGGCCGCAAATCTGGCAGCTCTCTCCGGGGGTCGTGTGACGAGGACGTCGGGCAGACGGCCCGGTGTTCAGCATGGACATGAAAGGACAGAAGGGAGAGTTAGTTCTGCGACTGACACTGGTGTACCTTCCCTGCTTAAACTGCGAGCTGCAATCTTCAGAGGCCATGTGCTAGTCGCATCTTAAGCCTGGCCTTGGTGACCGCATGTGCTTGCCGCAGAAATTACAATCTTAGCTTTAGCTGACCATAACAATGAAACCACGCCTAAGGACGCTGACTTTTAGGATCACAGAGAAATTTTCGCAGCCCACGGAGCGCTCTGCTGCAGAGTCTGCTGCTGCACATATGAGAATCTCCACGAGATACCCGTCTTGACCTTTAAAGGCAAGCTATGCAAGCCTAGAGAGCGGCTAAAGCCCAACATTCAGTACAAGTAAGACGCTGCCATGTAACTATGGTTGCCTATTATTAGCAAGCTTAGAGAGCGGCTGAACGCTCACAGAATCGAACAAGCGAATGCGTTGCTATTTACCTGCTAGAGTGTGGCTCCTCAGGGCATCTGGCTGAGCCCGAGGGAGCCCGGAGCGCCGCCGCTGAAGCTGCTCCGCGCCCGGGGCACCGCTGCCGAAACTGCTCCGCTCCGCAGGGAATGCGGCGTGTAGAGAGATGGCGCGACGCCTTCACTCTGGCCCTGCTCCCTCAGTCTCGCGGCGAACCAGCATGCGTCATGGAACAGAGGGTCGTTGGGGCAGACATCGGGCGGACAGCCAGGTGTTTCAGCATGGACATACAGGACGGAAAAGTGAGTTAGTTCTGCTGCAGAGTTTGCTGATGCACACATAAGAAACTCTACAACCCATCTCTTGACTTTTAAAGTCAAACCATACCAAAACGTGGCCCAACCGATATGCGTAAATTCCCCAGCTTAGAGCGACTGCACCCTGACAGAACTTAACAAGCAAATGCGCTGCTATTTACCTGCTAGAGTCTGGCTCCGCCGTGCTTCCAGGGCAGCCGTCGCTGGCGAGAAAACTGGCTCCCGCCGTTGGCGCTAGAACTGGCGTTCCTTTGCGGCGTGACGGCGGTGTCGGTGTGCCGCTCCCCCCGGAAGATGAGCCTGTGCCCTACGTGCCTCCGTCGTGGGCTCGCGGGCCGCCGGGAAGTCAGGAGGCTGGCGGGCCAGCTGTCCCAAGGCAGCAGCGGAAGCAGCTGTGGCCGTCGCAGCGATACCCTCCGTGGTGCCGACCGACTCCCAGCCGCACACAGCATTAGACGAAGCTAGAAACATAACCTTCATGACATGATTAGTGGAACCTGCAGCTAAAGCTGCCATGATAACCTGCTGTCCTAGCCGTGGGCCTGCAGCCGCGCCGGCCTGAAGCTGGAATAATAGACAGGATGAATAGCAACCAGCAAGTATTAGCTTTAGCATGAACTGAAGGAAAACAGTACTGAAGCCAAGTGCAGCGGCTACGGAAACACCACTAGAACATACGGTGTGCTATGTGACCCAGTACTATAACCTTAGTTTGCAACAAATATTTGAGTTAAACCCCTTTAACTTCTGAAACACTGGTAGCAGCTTAACATGCAGTAGAAACACCCCGCAGCTGCCGTGCGACGCTGCAAAGACGACCTGCTGTAGCTGTCGCTATGCGTCGGCTTTGGCCCGAAGCTGAAAGATAGACCTGATGTTAGGGTTAGGAACCTGAAAAATAAACATAATGTTAGGTTAGGAACCTGAAGTTAAAACGTAGACCTGGTGTTAGCCGCGCCCTTATAGCCGCCGCAGCGAGACGCTGTTAAGAAAGTGATTTAGCTGGACCTGTGCCGCTTTAGCCTGGAGCTGCCATACTGGAGCAGTAATGACAACATGTTAGCAGAAAACACTCAACACCCTGGTAACAGCTTGACATGCAGTAGAAACAATAACTTGCTGGTTTTTATAGCATTTAGTATAGCAGTACCGCTGACAACTTAGAACTTATCAACTAAAAGCCTACGATGCGAGGAAAAGCTACAGCTGATGGATGCTGAAACTGAAAGAGAATGTTTAGCTGGATGGGAGGGAGGGAGGGTGGTCTATCGAGCATTTAGAGTAGACTACGATTCCCTGCATGCACTAGCGAGTTCAACTGGTGACGTCAGGACAGACAGGCACGACTGTGTTAGCGGAAGCAAAACAAGTTTGCACGTAAACTGTATAGCCTGCGGGTTTTCCTCCTCCCAGGAGCTCACACGGAAAACATCCTTAATAGGCTTCTCAAAGAGAGGCGATTACTGTTTTTAAAAGTTCCTCCCGCGAGGGCTTCTACGCCACGGTAAATGGCAGCAGCCCTACTATGGTCCAAGAAGCGACAGGAACCATTTAGTAGCTGCTAAGGTATAGCAACTAGCACCTCATAAGCAGCAGCTGTTAAGACGGCCAGACAGTGCAAAAAGAGGAAAACATACACATAACCCGAGGCGAGGCAGAAGCAATATAGGCCCCATACTAACTAGATTAAGCACGCTGCGGGCGAAGCTTGCTACTAGCACGACGCCGAGGCTTGGCATGATAGAGAACTACATTTCCCACACGCAGCGCTTAGTATTTGCTGCCGAACGTCATGCCGTAAATCACCGCTTGACGTGACTCGGCTAGCTCAGGAGCTAGGTGAACTCTGCCGTTTACAGACACCTGCAACCTACAAACTGAATCCTCCTAGCGTGATTCATTACCTGCTACGGGGCTGTGTTTTCACGCGGGCCGCCGCTCTATGCCTTGACATGGCTAGCACATTGATTTACCAGCTAACAGCATCCTTACCGAAATAGCCGGCTAGCAATAGCCACCAGCTAGCTCCTAGCTGACTATACATTAAACCTGTTGTTCCGCGCTAGCCGATACGGCCCGCACCGTTGCAAAGTACTGACATGGTTATCGACAAACCCAACGACTGAGATTACTTTAACTCATGGTAGCCCAGTAAAGGCCCACCAGGGCACGAAATAAGTTAGCATTTAGCCCGTAGCCACAGCCAACTTCTATGATACGGAGTTTACCTTTAGCAACTTTAGCAAGCCTGTAACACCTTTGAAATAGCTTTAGCAACAAACTGAAAGTACAGAAATCAGCTAGGCACCAGCAACGATAGCAAGAAATCTGAACCTTGAAACAGCAGTTTAGAATTCAGCGATTACCAGAATGACAATCTCAAACTTCCCATACAACCTGGCCAAGAACACAGCTTCTTAGTTTGGCAGCTAAGTTTACAGTTTACAGTTTACAGTTTAGGCATTTAGCAGACGCTTTTAATCCAAAGCGACTTACAATAAGCAGATACAACATTGCAATAATAAACAAGATAATAGGTCAGTACATTAACAGCAATATAACAATGTAAATGGATATCTATCTAGAGAAAACACAATATAATCAAGTTCTAGAGAAACCTAACAAACAAATGTTAACTAGCTTCATGTATGGTCATTGAACATACATGAATTGAGCGATAGAAAAATAGCAGAAACAGACAGAAATACTCAGCCAAGTTAGGCACCCTCTCCAAGCGGTGGGCAGCAGCACAGCTACCTGCAAGCAACAAGTGTGGCACTTGTGTGTGTACTGCAGCATGGTAGCAAGCAGCAGTGCTATGCAACAAGACTGAGTCCCACCATCTGACTTCCCTAAGAACTATGGGTAAGGGGGGGGCAGGACCTAGTGACCCACCCCCCTCCGCGCGCGCGCTCCCTTGGGACCGCCCCCTGAACTCGCTTTGATCCTTACGAATCGTCGCACTATTTGATAACTTCTGTGTTTCATTGGGGCCTTATATTGTCGATCTGACACTGTTTTCTGGCAAATTAAACACATCACGCCGATTCAATGCCACAAATCTGTATGAGATGATAAAATGGGTTCAACGTCAACTTTTCAGGGCTTGCTGAGGCTCATCTTTGTTGCTGCTCTGAATGGGGTCAGGCAGGTCAGTCCCAGGTGACTTCAATGGTTCCACTGAGTTGAATGTGTTCAAACTGTTTAGCCTTCATGGTATTCATGTAATAGTAATTAAGTATAAGATAATAGCTTCATTGAGATGATCTTTTTTATGGATTTACTGGTCCACAGGCCTGAGTTTGAGTATCACATTGTCCTCTTTGAGGACATTTACACATGTGATAACTTCTATCTTTATGAGATACCACTGTTGACTACCCAGGATGTAAATGGTGAAGCAGCCCATCGACAGCTAGGATGTATTGAAATGCAAAGTAGTCTATGAAGCCTGGCTGTTCTGTACTAAACAACAACAGTCTTCTAGCTACTATGTGGAAGTGAAATCAAGTTAAAGATTGATATTATACATGTACACATCCAGATGTGAAGGAGTTTTGTGTTGTGTGTTAATTCCCTTTAGCATAATGTTAGACTGTACAACCTGTACAATAATCATGTTTTTTTATATTATTATTATTATTATATGCTTCATTCTGACAGTGTCTGCTCTTAGCCTGCAATGACTTGACTCACGTTCACATGGCATAATTCGACATACTGATTAGTAATGAATTACATTCACTCATGTGACCACGGCTGGAGAAAAGGTTCTTATGTATGCATTTGTCTTTTTCAGCTTTTTGCAGATCATGAAAATACAGAATATAAGCTTTCAAATGACGTGTCATTCATTGAAATCTGATATGTTTATTCAAATGGAATTAAAACTCAAACCAAGAATTTGAGTAAAGGCCTCTCAAAGTTTGTCACACTTCGGCAGTCAGGTAAGGGGTGTGAACAATGGATTTTTAACTCCACCCCTCACCCACCCTAACCTATGCAGTGATCTGCAGCTGAAACCTGAGAACAGCCGCCACACATTAGCCAACAGAAACTGCAGATGTAAATGTTGGCTTTGACATGTTAATGTGTGTATCCACACTCCAGAAGGGTCTATGAAACACAAAAACACAGCTCTGTTTACAAACTAATTTATTTCATTCTGACAGTGTCAAGTTATAGAAGTTAGCCTAGTTATTTAACTTTTAGTAATACAATGGTTACAAAATAAAGGCTTCTGTAGATTAGACTTTCACTGTTAGATTTGACCTGGACCTGATCTCCTCTCCACCACACAAGGGTTAATAATGAGAACATATACAGTACATCCCTTCTTCTGTAGGATTAGAGATTCCTGCTTTGAGCCTGACAGTATCTGTTCTTTTGGATTTATATTGACTCCTGCTTTAATATTGTTACATTGATATGTGCTTCAGATTGTTGAATCCAGTTGACACTGTAAATATAGCTACGTTATTTATTGTATTTGTCCCACAGTTTATATTCATAGCCTACAGGTAGTATAGGGATATGTTATTGTTATAGAGACAGTTTAATATATTGATATTTTTTTGTCATAGATAGATAATGTTATTAGATTGTGATTGTTCAGTGGTCTCCCAAAACGTTTTGAGATATCAAAGTCCATAAAGTGAAATGTCCTTGTGCCAAATAAATTGCCCATCTTCACTTGTGCTATTAATGGAGTACACAGAAGTTATTCTATTTAACTTTTAGTAATAACATGAAAACAAAACAAAGGGGTTAAATAGATCAGACCTCTTTTCTGTCTCCCTAGTATAGGGATGCTCAAATAGATGAACTTGTGGGAAACATTAGAACATGGCAGTTAATAAAATGACAACATTAATTACAATTGATAACTTCTGTGTTTCATTGTGTTTCATAATATATTAACAAAGTGGTTCATATATTGATATTGTTTTCATAGATAGATAATGTAGAAGGTTGTATAGCGAATGTCTGGGGGGAGGAGGGAGGGGTGGAGCACAATATGTTAGATTGTGATTGGTGGAGAGGTGGTTCTATTGTTGTCTTTGGCCAATCATTCAGAGCAGTTAGTGTTTTCACCCCAGACTCTCTAGTATAAGAAGAGTTGGTCTGTGTCATTTCTCCACAAGTCTTCCAGGATATCAATCATTAGTGATCTGACTGTGGACTCCAGACTTCAGGATAAGATGAACTCTATCAAACTCAACTCTGCTGAACAGGAGGGAAACAAAGACTGTGGTATGTTACTTACTCTACCTCCACTTACCCTGTTGGTTTTCCTCAATATTTATTTAATTCACAATCTTACATGCTGTTTCATTGTCATTTTACCTTTAGCTTTGATATAGATTAGATTGAGGTAATTTATTGCATGCACCAATTCATCAACATATAATGACAATTATTTTAGTATTAACCTGACATGCACATAATTGTGGGATGCAAAGGTACATCATAATTTGGTACTTGACAAAATGTTATGCGATTTCAATTATAGTATGTTTGGTGGTAAAAATCTGAATACATTTGTTAAAATCTTGTGCTATTTTATCGTGAACATTAGTGGGGACCAATTATGTGATGATGAGTTGAAACGTGTCAAAGCTGTCCTTGCAAAGTCTCAACAATCTTTCCTGTGTCTTTGTTTCCAATCCAGTGTTGCATCATCAGTCTGGCTTCCCTGTCCTACCAGAGGTGAATGAAAAGAGGAAGTTGGCTAAGCAAAAACAACACTGCTGTGACCAGTGTGGAAAACACTTCCTTATCATCTCCAAACTTAAAAGCCACCAGAGAATTCACACAGGAGAAAAACCATATGGATGTGATCAGTGTGGAAAGCACTTCTCTCAAATGCACTACCTTAAAAGGCACCAGAAAATTCACACTGGAGAGAAACCCTATGGGTGTGATCAATGTGGGCAACACTTCTCTCAAATGCACCACCTTAAATGTCACCAGAAAATTCACACCGGAGAGAAACCCTATGGATGTGATAAGTGTGGACAACACTTTTCTCAAATGTCCATCCTTAAAACACATCAGAACGTTCACACTGGAGAGAAACCCTATGGATGTGATAAGTGTGGACAACACTTTTCTCAAATGTCCATCCTTAAAACACACCAGAGAATTCACACAGGAGAGAAACCCTATGGATGTGATGAGTGTGGACAACACTTCTCTCGACCGACCAACCTTAAAACACACCAGAAAATCCACACAGGAGAGAAACCCTATGGATGTGATGAGTGTGGACAACACTTCTCTATGTTGTCCAGCCGTAAAAGCCACCAGAGAATCCACACAGGAGAGAAACCCTATGGATGTGATCACTGTGGACGGCACTTCTCTATGTTGTACAGCCTTAAATTACACCAGAGAATTCACACAGGAGAGAAACCCTTTCACTGTGAGTTGTGTGGAAAAGCTTTTAGTCAATCAAACAATCTAAAACGTCATGAGCGCACTCATATGAAAGATACATCTGATGCGGGTGAACAGTAGGACAACGGCTTCTCTAAAGAGGCTGAGAAACATTGCCACACAAACATAACCAAGTGTACATCAACTTTTCAAGGCTCGCTAACGCATGTGTATCATTTTCCTGCAGATAGAAATGAACACATCTCAACATGTTTTTCCTCCTGAATATTGTTCTTTCCATGGGAAATTCTTTCTTTTTTTTCCTTAATTAATATTGAGGTTGTTCATTCTTTTTTATTATTCTAGTATACTAGTTGTTTTAGTGTTACTCTTCGACAAATACAAAAATGTGTTATTATGCTTCATACATTCAACCATATGATGGAGGATATACAGAATGATATCAGCAACCGTTAGAGAACATTATTGTGTTTGTGTTCCTTTATTACTTTGTTAAATGTAAATGATGTTGGTACAGGTTGTGCAGTTACAAATAAAGACAAACATTCATACTCAATATGTGGTTTTGATCTTCTGTTCATAGGAGTGCTGTGTGTGTGTGTGTGTGTGTGTGTGTGTGTGTGTGTGTTTGTGCGTGCGTGCGTGCGTGTGTGCGTGAGTGCGTGTGTGTGTGGTAATTTCAGTCAACCATAGGAAGTATCCTTTGGAAGGAAATAACACAATTTAATGTCCATGGGATACACAGATTTGTTTATGGTTCCAAAAATAGCCTAGTTACTGAACTTAGGGCAGAATAAGTGTTTCATTACAATAATAGGCGTTTTATTACATTACCTATGAACTGTTTACATTTTACTTCCAATGCCAGAAGTTTTGCAGTGGTCTCCCATTACCCTTTGAAATATCAAAGTCCATAATGTGCCAAAGACATTGTACATCTTCACTTGTGCCATTAAAGTAGTCCACAATTCTATTTAGTTAACTTTTAGTGTAATAACAAGACAACAATCAAAGGGCTCAGATAGATCAGACTTCCTTTCTGTCTTCCTATTATATGGATACCTAAATAGCTGAACCTGTGGGAAACATTACAAAAATGACAAGGGGCCAGTTGATAAAATGTCAACACTAATGATACTTGATCATTTCTGTGTTTCATTGGGGCCTTATATTGTCAATCTGACACTGTTTTCTGGCAAATTAAACACATCACGCCGATTCAATGCCACAAATCTGCATGAGATGATAAAATGGGTTCAACGTCAACTTTTTAGGGCTTGCTGAGGCTCATCTTTGTTGCTGCTCTGGATGGGGTCAGGCAGACATGTCTTCGAGTTTATACCCTAGAAATAAACCTTATTATTTGCGGACGAGGTAAGACAGGCGTTATAATGTAGTAATAATGTCTTCTACGTTTGCGTCCCGTTTCATCCACAACTGGGCTCGGTTAAAGTATACGGGCGAGGCAGATCTCCCCACACAGGAGTTTGTGGGGAAAGAACTGTTATTTAAGAACAAACTCTTGTGCGCAAAAGATATATATTCGTTTATTGCGCTGCCTAACAGGCGTGAGTTCGAGCTTTGTTTCTTTCAGGAAACGACTCTGTGTCGTTTCTTTTTTTTTTTTTTTATATCATTTTTATCCCACGATTTTGCAACCCATTTTCACCCAGTGCCAATTGCCAATGTAATCCTGGGCTCTGCTCTCCCTCTGTCACGCCTGGGGAGACAACGGACTGACCTCATGCTTCCTTCAATGCATGAGTAGTCCAAGTTGTTTCTTTTCACCTGACAGGGGGGATTTCCCCGGGATGGACGTAGCACGTGGAAGGAACACGTTATTCCAACCAGTTCCTTTCCCCTTCATCAAGCGCCCCGGCTGGCCAGGGGGAGGCATTAGTGAGACCAGGATTACTGCATGTTGTTGTGAGGGTATCAACCCTAGGAGACACAGGGAGAACATGCAAACTCCACACAGAAAGGCCCTATCGCCGACCCCACCTAGGGTGTGGGCGCTGATGACGCGGAGGGAGAAACACGCCCCCAGCACCCACAGCGTCCCCTGGCGGGAATCGAACCCAGGACCTTCTAGCTGTGAGGCGAAGCGCTAACCACTGCGCCACCGTGCCCCCTCTCTGTGTCGTTTCTTAGAGCAGTATGCGTTTGATGTCGAGGAGGAGAAATGGAAGGACTGGTCCATCGAATCCTCTGTGAGCATTAGCATCGTAAACGTTGTCGTGAAGTTCTGGACCAGTCGGGTCTCTGATCATGATGTAGAGCTGTACCTCAAACGTTAGTGCAACATTCTGGAAAAGCCTTATAAGCCGGTCGACGCCTTTGGAATATGGTACAGAGTACGCAAGTTCAAGGTGGAAATCAAGCGTGACTCCAACGGCCAGTGGGTGTCTTTGCCCAGCTCCATCTCTCTGGGCCCATACAACGGCCGTGTGTTCTACCCGGGCCAGGAGACCAGGTGCTTTGTGTGTAACAGTACAGGGCATCAGGTCCGGGAGTGCAAGGAGGTGAAGTACTGGAAGTGTTCGGGCTTGGGACACAAGGGGAAAGTTTGCCAAAACAACACGGAGTATAGCCTCTGTGGAGAGCTCGGGCACTCATATTTCCAGTGTCCCAAGTCCTATAGCAAAAAGGCAAAAGAGCATCGCAAAGAACAAGCAGTGGAACAGCAGAGACGCGTTGTGGAGCTACGGCGGAGCAGTAGACAGCAGGTGCCGTCACCAGGCGGCACGAGCACCCCACAGTCGGCTGACAGTGGGCAGCAGAGCCGTCCGCAGCTGGAACCCGGCGCTACAACACCAACTCCGACTGAGGAGCGCGGTGAAGCTGGGATGACAGCTGAGATGGGAAGGAAGGAGTCTGACGTGACTGCGGCGAAGCTGGTGCCTGGGAGAGGTCTACTCAGTTGGAACCCGGCGTTACAACACCAACTCCGAGTGGGGAGCGCGGTGAAGCTGGGATGACAGCTGAGACGACGGTGAACCAACAGCTGGGGCCTGGCAGAGGGAGAGTACCTTCTCAGCCGCCAGCATGAGAGCAGCCGCAGCGAGCTCCAGAGGGGCGATCGTTCAGATGGTGGGACAACAGCAGCAGTCGCCGCCACCCTCTTGCCCAGAGGCAGCTGCCGCAGAGGAGACGGAGGAGGCTGTCAGACAGCTGGAGAACGCTGTGAAAAACATCCTGCCTCCCTGGTCCGACTCTTCTGGCGTGGAGGAGGAGAAGGGAGCAGAGGATGATGAACAACGTGAGGAGGAGCAGGGCGAGGAGTCGGACGCTTACGAGTCGGACGCTTACGACTCAGCAAACGAAGAGCCGAGCGAAAGCAGCTCGGGAAGCAGTCTTGATTCCAGCAGAGGAGAGGGGCTCCTCCCCGCTACAGCAGAGGAGAATCGAGGAGACGGAGCTCATGTGAGTGTTAACGGTCAGAAGCGACAGACGTCGCCGCTTGCAAACGTTGAGAAGAAGCATAGACATGCATGAAAGCCGGCTTATCATCAAAATAGACCAGGTTCCAATATTAAATATTTGCCAAAATAGTTGTTAATAGACTAACTAAAGATTTGGAAAAACTAATAGAAAAAGAACAGACCTGTGCCATTAAGGGAAGACTTATGTGGGATAACTTGGGAATTCTAAGAGATATCACTGGTGGAGATGTAAAGGATGAATTCTTTATTGTGAGTGTAGACCAAAAAAAGGGTTTGATTTCATTTCTAGAGAGTATTTGTGGGAAGTATATGGTTTTAAACAGGATTTCATTAATTTGATTAAGTTGCTATATATGCAGTCCACGGTTCAGGTTAATGTAAATGGTGTTTTAACAGAGGCTTTTGAAATTAAGAGGGGAGTGAAGCAAGGGTGCCTCCTATCGGCAGCTCTCTATATCCTGGCTATTAACCCTTTATTAAAACGAATTAAAAATGATAGAAGACTCTCAGGTATAAAAAACAGTAGCGGTGAGAGGGTGGTCGTCCTGGCCTACGCTGACGACGTGACCATCATAATTAAAAACCAGTTTGAGTTAGATGTTATAAATGAGCACTTGTCACTTTATGAAGAGGTCTCTGGTTCTAAGCTGAATCAGGACAAAACAGAAGGTGTCTGGTTCGGGAGGAGGGAGGCCCGGCCAACAGTAAATACAAAAGACAGTGAAAAAATGAAAGTCCTGGGTATCAAGTTCAGCAGCAGTGATAGTTATGGGAAAAATTGGTATAACAAGGACGAAGAGATAATAGATGAGTTAGATAAATAGGAGAATAAATCATGTTGTTATAAAACAAAGATGATAATTATAAAAACATGTAAAAAAGAGTCAGGCAGGTCAGTCCCTGGTAGGGTTGCCAACTCCCAGAGACTCAAATAAGGGACACCTTCTGGCCGCCCGCCGAAGGTGGGTGGCCGGAAAAAAAAATGTATTTTGAGGGGGGTCAACAGACTCAACACGCCTGAAATGCATAGAAAACTGCATTTTGGCACAGTCACAGACACTCAGAGAGTTATACCTACAGTATAACACACAATACATTACAAACACAACAGGTCTTACATCTGCATCAGGCTACATCTGCATCAGGTTACACTTACTGTAACATTGCATACATATCATAATCATAAGGAAATTAAATGCTTCAACCATACACCAGATATAGCCTATAACAAACCCATGGCTTGCCATGTAGATCTACATTTTACTAAGATACACTTCAACTGAGGCATATGGCCTACTGTACATAGTCTAACACTGGTCCCCAAACACTGGGTCCCATTTGTGAGTCACATAATTATTTTTATGGGTCCTTTAATTTTTTGTTTCCTACATTTTGTTTTCATGATTTAGTAATTTTATGAATAACTCAAATGAAAATCTAAGACATTCCATAAATTGGAAAACACATATAAGAAGTAGTGAAAATAGCCGATCTACAAGCTCACAACAGCTGTGCATAGTGATGTGTTGTGAGCTTGTAGATCTGCTATTTTCACTAGTTTGGGTAAATGTTTCATTTCTCTTTTTGGTCTTGGGCTAAAATGTTTTGGAACCACTGGTCAACAATATACTGCTACAGAGAAAGGGGGAACAAGTAATCTGCTTGGAGCTCTTCAACATCCAGATTCTCAAGAACCCATAGTATTATAGCATTTTGCCACATACAGAGTACAGAGTATGGTACAGACACACAGACACACACAGCTCACCTACTGCAGATGAGACTCATTCTTCTCAGTTTAGTTTTGTGTCGCCCGCGCTGGCTCGCATTCAACAACGCACAGCAGCAGAGTTCATGTTACACAAGGACTGGCGCAGCACGCACGTACGTGACGAGGCACCCCCAGGGTCCTAGAGCCCTTCACATACAGCACACACACACAAAGGCAGGCAGACGATGCCTGGCGCACGCACAGAAAAATATATATGTGCATAGTCCCTTTACCGGGACAAGCGACGTCCCTTACGGGACGCGCCTCTTTCAGTCAGAATACGGGGCGTCCCGGCCAATACGGGACGGTTGGCAACCCTAGTCCCTGGTGACTTGATGTTCTGCTCAATGGTTCCACTGGTTCCACTGAGGCCTGAGTTTGAGTATCACATTGTGCTCTTTGAGGACATTTACACATACGTATTATGAGATACCATTGTTGACTACCTGGGATGCACCGTACATGGTGAAGCAGCCCATCAACACATAGGATGTATTGAAATGCAAAGTGGTCTGTGAAGCCTGGTGACTGTTCTGTACTAAACAACAACAGTTTTCTATAGAGAAGTGGAAGTGAAATTTATTTAAAGATTGATGTTACGTTGCAACTTAATCCTAAACATTGACAGGGGATATTTTACATGTAAGAAAGAACCAAGTAGTACGCTTTGAGTCTGCTACACAGGAGGAATGCCTGAACCCCACGAAACGTACTAAACAAAAAAATAATTCTCCTCTTTGTATCACCAGATACTCTCCTCTGGGCTCTGATTTCAGAAATATCCTTCTAAAACACTGGCACATTGTTGAGACTGATCCTAAACTGAAACATGTTTTCAATGAGCCTCCAAAACTGGTATTTAGACGGTCCCCTACTATAGGGACCAACTAGTGCGCTCTAAAAATCTCTTCTAATAAACGTACGTTTCTTTCAGACATTCCTCATGGTAACTTTAAATGTGCTAACTGTGCACAGTGTAGCTACCAAAACGAATGTGTTCACACATCCACATAATGGCAAATAATTGACGATACATGGAACCATCACATGTTCAACTACCTTTGTAGTATATCTCATTAAATACCGTTGTGGGTTGGCCTATGTGGGAAAAACTAGTAGAGCTTTACGCACTCGCATTAGTGAACACAGAAGCAACATAAGGTGTGGTGACATGCGTAATCCAGTAGCAGCCCATTTTAAACTCAAGGGCCACAGCATCACCTCCTTAAGGTATTGGGGTATCGAAAAGGTTAATAAACCTACCCGTGGTGGAGACCATAATCAGGTCCTCCTCCAACATGAGGCCTTCTATATATATATACACTCAACACTATGGCTCCTCACTGCCTAAATGATTTAAAACCTTTCCTGTGTTGACTTTTGCTTTTAATATTTATTTTAATCCTAATCCCTGTTTTGTGTTTGTTAAGCATTACTTTTGATTTCATATAGTTATGCTTTTATGCCAACTTGCTGTCCTTATTTGTTTTTATTTTATTTATTATTTTTGATATGCTGTACCTCTGTATATATTTTGGTTTCATGATGCATACAACAAAAGACTTGACACAATGTTTTTTACTTTCTGCAGTTTATTTATTTTCTCTGCATTGTTTTGATTACTTTTCTGTACCCCCCCTGCCCTGATCTTAAATTAACTTTTACCATTGTATAGGCTAGTCATTGACCAGTGCAGCCATTATTTGGTATTTGAGGTGGGAGGAGTCAAATCAGATTGAACATTGTGAGCAGCTGGGATCTATTGACATTCCCTCCTGTGTGTTTGTACTTTAACAGTTGCATTGCTTGTGGTACACCATACCTGACGAAGACCCATATGGGGTCAAAACGTTGTTAATAAACTTGACTGGGAGCCCTTGACGGTGTTGCGAGCCTCCTTCTTTCATATTTTACATGTACACATCCAGATGTGAAGGAGTTTTGTGTTGTGTGTTAACATTATCCCTTTAGCATAATGTTAGACTGTACAACCTGTACAATAATCACAATAATCACCCTGTCTGAGTTTGTATTTTTTCAGCTTTTTGCAGATCATGAAAGTACAGAATATAAGCTAGAAAAAGCTTTCAAATGACGTTCATGACCCATTCATTGTAATCGGAATATATTTGAAGAAGATATGCTTATTTGAATGCAGTTAAACCTCAAACCAAGAATCTGAGTAAAGGGGTTGTCATACTTCTGGCAGTCAGGTAAGGGGTGTGAACCTAACCTATTGGTGGTGATCTGCAGCTGAAACCTGAAAACAACAGCCACAGCCAACAGAAACTGCAGATGTAAATGTTGGCTTTGACGTGTTAATGTTTGTCTCCAACCCCACAAGGGTGTAAGGAAACACAAAAACACAGCTCTGTTTACAAACAAATTTATGTCATTCTGACAGTGTCTGTTCTTTTGGATTCATACTCCTGCTATGACTTGACTCACGTATAAAGACTAAAATTGTACATCTTTCACTGTTAGATTTGGACCTGGACCTATTTCTATTTATTTAACTTTTAGTAATAACATGAAAACAAAACAAAGGGATTAGATAGATCTGACTTCCTTTCTGTATCCCTATTATATGGATGCTCAAATAGCTGAACCTGTGGGAAACATTAGAAAATGGCAGTTGATAAAATGACAACATTAATGACATGTCATAACTTCTGTGTTTCATTGTGTTTCATAATATATTAACAAAGTGGTTCATATATTGATATTGTTTTCATAGATAGATAATGTAGAAGGTTGTAGAGAGAATGTCTGGGGAGGAGGAGGGAGGGGTGGATCACAGTATGCTAGATTGTGATTGGTGGAGAGGTGGTTCTATTGTTGTCTTTGGCCAATCATTCAGAGCAGTCAGTGTTTTCACCCCAGACTCTCTTGTATAAGAAGAGTTGGTCTGTGTCATTTCTCCACAAGTCTTCCAGGATATCAATCATTTCTGATCAGATCTGACTGTGGACTCCAGACTTCAGGATAAGATGAACTCTCTCGAACTCAACTCTGCCGAACAGGAGGAAAAGGAAAGACCAAGGTATTTTATTTACCATATACCTCCCATTTCATCCTGTTGGTTTTCCTCAATATTCATTTTAATCTCAATATTACATTTTGTTTCATTGTTATTTGACCTGTAGCTTTAATGTAGATCATATAAATGGTCCTCACAAAGTTCATGATAAAACAGCACAATATTTTCTATTCAGTCTGTGTCTGGCTGTGGGCAGTTCAGAAACACGCCTACCAGTGACATAATCGATAGAAACTGTAGGCTTATTGTACAACTAATCTGACTAACAATTATATATTGTTCCTATTTCATGGTGAACATTTGTGACGACCAATTATAAAAAATATATGTTGTAAAGCTTTGCTTTAACAACTTGAAATTGTAAGTCCATGACTGGGTACATCTCAACAATCTTTGTCTTTGTTTCCAATCCAGGGATTGATCATCTGTCGGGATTCCCTCTCCTACCAGAAGTTAATGTAAAGAGAAGGTTAGCAAAGCCCAAACAACACTGCTGTGACCAGTGTGGAAAACACTTCCCTAGCATCTCCAAACTTCAAACACACCAAAGAGTTCACACTGGAGAGAAACCCTATGACTGTGATCTGTGTGGACAACACTTCTCTCTCATTTCCAGCCTTAAAAGCCACCAGAGAATTCACACCGGAGAGAAACCATATGGATGTGATCATTGTGGACAACACTTCTCTGAAATGTCCACCCTTAAAAGGCACCAGAGAATTCACACCGGGGAGAAACCTTATGGCTGTGATCATTGTGGACAATACTTCTCTCAGTTGTCCAACCTTAAAATGCACCAGAGAATTCACACAGGAGAAAAACCTTATGGCTGTGATCAGTGTGGACAACACTTCTCTCAATTGCAACACCTTAAAGGCCACCAGAAAATTCACACTGGAGATAAACCATATGGATGTGATCAGTGTGGACAGCACTTCTCCCAAATGCACCACCTTAAAAATCACCAGAAAGTCCACACAGGAGAGAAACCTTATGGATGTGATCAGTGTGGACAACACTTCTCTATTTTGCCCAGCCTTAAAAGCCACCAAAGAATTCACACAGGAGAGAAACCCTATGGATGTGATGAGTGTGGACAACACTTCTCTAAAATGACCAACCTTAAAACGCACCAGAAAATCCACACAGGAGAGAAACCCCATGGATGTGATGAGTGTGGACAACACTTCTCTAAAATGACCAACCTTAAAACGCACCAGAAAATCCACACAGGAGAGAAACCCTATGGATGTGATGTGTGTGGACAACACTTCTCTCAAATGTCCAGCCTTAAAACACATCAGAAAGTTCACACTGGAGAGAAACCATATGGTTGTGATCAGTGTGGACAACAATTCTCTCAAATGTCCAACCTTAAAACACACCAGAAAATCCACACAGGTGTTAATAGAAATTAACACATCTCAACATATTTTTGCTTGTCAATATTCTTCTTTCCATGTAATCTAACATGTAGTTTAGCTGTAGATTAGATTCAAATTATTTTTTTCCCCCTAAATAATCTAGAGGTTGTGCATTGTTCTTCTTATTCTAGTATACTAGTTGTTTTAGTGTTACTCTTCTACAAATACAAAAGTGTGTTGTTATGCTTCATACATCACCTGATACATCCAACCAGATGACAGAAGGACATACAGAATGATAGCAGCAACCATTTAAAACATTATTGTGTATGCGTTCCTTTATTGCTTTGTGAAATGTAAATGATGTTGCTACAGGTTGTGCAGTTACAAATAAAGACAAACATTCAAAGTCAATATGTGGTTTTGAGTGTGTGTGTGTGTGTGTGTGTGTGTGTGTGTGTGTGTGTGTGTGTGTGTGTGCGTGCGTGCGTGCATGCGTGCGTGCGTGCGTGTGTGACCTGGACCTGGTCTCCTCTCCATCATAATACATCCCTTCTTATTTAGGATTAGAGATTCCTGCTTTGAGTCTGACAGTGTCTGTTCTTTTGGATTTCTCCTCCTCCTGCTTTAATTTCGACAGAAGGTCGCAGTATACCATGAGAAATGTTGCAGCTTGTCTCCGTCTGTCTTTCTGCCTGTCCAACCCATTCTCACCCCTCTGCTTCACCCTCCCGACGCGTTCCCAACTCGCTTTCTGCTTCACCCGTGCGACGCTTTGGGAACACCTACTGCGTCTACGGTCGGACGCGAACAGAGAGTTTTAGGACGAGAACGGAGAGTCTTAGAACGCATGCGCCGACATGTGTTTACTGGAATATTTTACGATGATGGCCGTCATCGTGCTTTTATCTTTGACAACGTGGATGATAACGTAGTCCCTTCTTTGAGCCGTATTCGGACGCAGAAGCAGTCCCCTGGTCAAAATTTACTATTCTGTCCATAACGGCACATAATTCGGTAACGCCGCTGAGTCGTCTCAGGCGCCGATGAACCCCGAGAGACGCCGCCGAGGGAGCGGTAGCGACCGAGTCGCGGCGGCGAACGGTGTGAATGTGGCTCCGTCGTTTATAGTGGCATGAGCGGTAGCAACGGGTGGCTGGTAAACCAGTAAGCCCTTCAAAGCGGTATCGAATCCCGCTTCGGGAACTACTTTTTTTTTCTTTCTTCTTAGACCACCCAATGCGTCCAACCCGTGAAACAGTAGGCAATCCCAAAGTGTCTATCGTCCGACACAGTACAGTACTTCACAACGCGTCGGTTGTATGACGCTTTAGGGGTGAGAATGTGTTGGCCTGTCTGTCTGTCTGTCTGTCTGTCTGTCTGTCTGTCTGTCTGTGTCAGTCCTTTCTTCAGTCAGTCAGTCAGTACACATTTTTACAGTCTATTGGTTCCCTTGTCACTGTGACATCACTATGCGCATCATGCTCTGATGTCACTGTGATGTAGGGGAACCATGGGTTTTCTGCTCTAACATCACACTCTGGCTTCATGTCCCTTATATGCCCATATATTTTATGCCCATATATAGTCGACAATGTGATGTCAGAACATTCCCATATATGGGCATTCCCAGATCACACTTTTTACAAATGAATTACATCCTTTTATGCCCATATATGGAGATCCCTAGCCCAGTGTCATCAATAATAAGGGCTTATCTGGTAATGCCCATATATGGGCATGTTCTGACATGCCCATATAACTAAAAACTAAATATTTGGGGGTCCGTGGCCAAATACATATCATTTTGGGGGTCCTTGATATGAAAAGGTTTGAGCACCACTGACATAGAAACATAGGTTTTTTTCAAAAATTATCAGAAATATTCAAAGACTTGAGCTGTGAGCTTGTACATCTGCTATTTTTTCAATAGCTAAAGCTAAAACTGTCTCTTTTTTTTTTTTTTTTTTTGTTATTCAAGGAATTAAAACCCATGACTTCGAGGTCAGTTTGGTGTTCTTTTTTTATTGTTTGTTTGTTCCTGAGCTGAAATTAATCCTAGAGCGTGCACGTTATCTGGCTTACACACTGCAGGCAGGCACCCACGCAGGCGCACACAGACACACTCACGTACACACACAAACATAAGCACGCACACAGACGCGCGGCGGGGTTACGAGGTGGGTAATTTTAAAACACCCCAGAGCTGTTCAGCCTGCAGCCTTTAGTGCTATAACTGCAACTCACTGGAGCGAAGCCTCATCCATTGAGCTCTGTTTATAAGCCTCCAGTTTGCACCCTGCATGCGTGTGAGAGTGCGTGCGTGCACTCACTCCTATCCAGGCATGTGCACACATAGACATCAAATGGGGGCTTGAGCCCCTGCCCTTTTATCCGTCTGTAAAAAAAAAGTGCCCTCTCCAGACCATGAATACAGTTATTACTATGGTGAAAGAAATTGAAAATGCCCTCTGTCCATGCCATACCTGAAGCAAGCATTCAAGAGAACTGCCTTTTCCAAACGCTCCTGAACTTGAATGCAGCATGCATCTTATGTTGAAAGAATTGCCCTCTCTGTGTAGGAATCCATGCCGCACACCAGTGTTGTATCAAGCACCAACAATAGCAGACTCACAACTCAAAACGCGTCACACTGCGACGCGTTGTGAGCTTGGAGGTCTGTTATTTTTTATATTTTCACCAAAAGGCCCCTGCCTCTCTAGCATTCTCTGCACGTCCCTGGGCCAGGCAGTTCGTTTTAATCTGAACTTATTGTTATTAAGTCTGCTTGCATTGATTCAGACTCTAACAGAAATATCCTTGTCTGAGTCTGAACAGAAATAAAAAGGTCTTTGCCTGCGTCACACACGCTGACCCCAGTCTCTCAGTATAGAAAGCAGGCTGACTGCAGCCTCTCGGTATAGACACAGGACCATGAGAGGGCAGAGTGGCAGTGGTGTAAAGTAGTAGTCAAGTACATTTACTTAAGTATTGTACTTAAGTACACTTTTGAGTTATTTGTTTGTTTATTTACTTGAGTATTTCCAATTTCCAATACTTTTACTTCTACTTTTACTTCCTCCCTAATACATCTCGGATCCAAATATTGTACTTTTACTCCACTACATTTATTTGAAAACTTTAGTTACTAGTTACTTTTCAGGTAAAAATTGGAACATTATAAAACTTACATAAACCACTTTAGATCTATTTTTATAACTAGGCTGTTTGAAAATAGCTGATCTACAAGCTCACAACGTGTCACAATGAGACACATTGTGAGCTTGTAGATCTGCATTTTTCAAACATTTTGTACTTTTACTTTTGGTACTTTAAGTACTTTTTGATGCCAATACTTTCATACTTTTACTCAAGTACATGTTGAATTCCGGACTTTTATTTGTAACGGAGTACATCTACATTGTGTGAGTACTTTTTTTCTACCACTGCAGAGTGGGGCTGATCCATACAGCATACATAGCTTAGACACCTCACGCCACACGTCACAAATGTTTTACCTGAGTAAAAGTATCAATACTGCAATGGAGAAATACTGCCAATGTATTTCAATGGGAATGGTTTTGGCAGATTTAATAAAGGTGCAGTGTGACAGTGCCATTACAAGTAAAATCCAGGAATTTAAAAAGTATTTGAATAAAATAAGTATTGCCAACATGTACTTAAAGTTAATAGTTGTTCTGGGTTTTAGCTTATGCAGTGTATTAGTGTTGATTTTGTAGACATTTTTCATCGACTACCTTTTTTAACTGGCGAAAATGAAATGAAAACTGAATAAAGCTATGATGACTAAAACGATGACATGATGTATTGACAATTTTGTCAACAAATCAAACCAGACTTAAATGTTAGGGAGGGACTGGTGGAAGAGAAGAAATCCAATAGAAAAGGCGAGTCATGTTTTGTTTGTTTGCGCTCATGTGAGTACTTTTTGTGATCAGCCCCAATCACACAACAGTTTAGCTCTCCCCCTGTAGCCTAGCAACCAGTCACACAGCCCTACCGTGTGTGCGTGCGTGCGTGTGTGTGCGTGCGTGCGTCCGTGAGCGTGTGTGTGCTGTCTGAGAAAAGGTTAATTTGATCTGGTTGGCCTGTATTTCGTCAGTGTCGCCAGGGCCGGATCTCCCCATAGGCAAGGGGGGGCATTGCCCCCCTAAATGCCCTGTCTGCCCCACCAAACAAGATGGCATGAAAAAATAAAAATATATATATTTAGTTTTTTTTTTTTTTTTTTTTTTTTATATTATGCTACAGCTGTCGCACCACCAAAACCAACACCATTTCATTATATATACATTTTAAAAACTCCGATCGCCAATGCCATCTCTCTCCCTCTCTGCACCTCAAAAGAAGTAAAACAAATAATAATGTTCCAGCCAGGCCAGCAGCTCCGCCCCCGATATGCGTTGAATGCGTAGGAGGGAACAGCAGTCAGTCTCGTCTCGACAGACAAGTACACGCACCACTTCTGGTTGCCAACTAACTTCAGTTTTGTCCAGTGCATTAAGGAACTAATAATCGAGAGAAGGAACAGTTTGTTTTTTAGTTGTGCTTGCAGCTTGTTTCACTTTAACTTCTGTTCTCTTTCTCTGGCTCTTTCGGTCAATATGCGGCGATTTCTGGTTTCTAAACCTCGCGACGCGAGTAGCACTGCTGCTACGGCTCCAGTCAGTCCAGAGGCAGGCTCCGAGCCGTCGTCGACTCGGGGTACAGCTGCTCCTCGACCCGACCCAAACCCTAACCCCCAATAAACCCTTTTGCAAATCCCGCCCCATTCTGCCCTGTTACTATGATGGGACATTAACCCTGGGCAGATTGTTTTTATAGTGGAAGTGGATGGGATTTTTTTTCCCTTCATAGCCTCATTACAGCTATATAAAGTACCAAAGGAAAAACACCTAGGTGATATTAATAAAAAGGGAAGACAAAGGTACAGTAGTTACATTGCAAAACAGGGGATTTACCCGAAAATATATGTTTTAATTTGTTTAATCCCAGTGGGACAGAATCCTCTTTGCAGATTCTTTTATAGTGGTAGTGGATGCGATTTTTTTTCCCTTCATAGCCTCATTACAGCTATATAAAGTACCACAAAAAACACATCTACGTGATATTAATAAAAAGGGAAGAAAAAGGTACAGTAATTACATAGCAAAACAGTAGTTTTCCCCCGAAAAATAAATGTTTTAATTAGTTTAATCCTCTGGATCAGAGATAGAAAGAGAAGCGCATTGCATCTTGGGTACTAGGAAGAGGACAGAGAGAATGTTTCTCCTCACATAATATGCTGGCTTTTCGTAATTCTGCCCATTTAAATTATATGTACCCAATCGTGACTCTTAGACCATTGATAAGGTACATGTGAACTAGTTTGTTGAAGCTTATTCGTTATGATGAGCGAGATCGCTTGACGCTTGCCGTCGCTATCACCGTACTGGCCGATCTCCGTGTCGCGCACTGCGGACAGTTTTTGAAAGGCTGAAGCAACATTCTCCACTGCACAAACTCCACCCCCGATAGCAAAAAGTGAATGTTTTTTTCTGGTTGGCCAGTCAGGGAGTCTCAGGGACCAATCAGAAGGCTGACAAACGGTCTATTGAGTTCCACAAGCACGGCAACAAGCTGAAAGCGTCGCCGTTCGCAACGCAGCAGCGGCCGCCGACAACAGCACACAGGGAGCAGGAGGTAGAGCTGCTGCTCCTCGACCCGACCCAAACCCTAACCCCCAATTGAGTTCCACAAGCACGGCAACACAAGCTGAAAGCTTCGCCGTACACGACGCAGCAGTGGCTTAAGCACAACAGCACCATCACAGCCCGCTAATCTTGTGTTTCCAAAACGTCATTTTGGCAAGACAGCACGCGCATTCAGCCCGGGCTGGTATCGTGGAGGAAGACCATGGCTGGAATATTCAGTGAAGCTAGATGCGTGCTTTTGTTTTCCTTTTTCCTTGTCGCAAATTTGGAGGAAATATAATGTCATTGTCTGTCTAGTGTCATGTCTGTCTGTCTGTCTGTCTGTCTGTCTGTCTGTCTGTCTGTCTGTCTGTCTGTATATGTATCTATCTATCTATCTATCTAGTGTCATATCAGTGTATCAATCTATCCATCCAGTATCATATCTATCATCCATCTAGTGTCATCTCAGTGTCTCAATCTATCCAGTATCATATCTATCATCCATCTAGTCTCATATCAGTGTATCAATCTATATCTATCAGTTTATAGTATCATTTGCATTCATCTTTGTCAATCACATCAGTTTATATAGCTATCACACCAGTAACATGTCTGTCTTTTGTCATCACATTATTTATCATTTCTTTAACCTTTTGTTGTTTTTTTTGTGTTTTTTTTGAGCGGTGGTCACAACGCTCCTATACGTGGCCGTGTGTGTGGGTCTGTCTGTCTCCGTCCGTGTCTGTATGTAGCCTAAACTTCGGCGCGTAACTAGTGCCGCACCATTTACGCCACTCGCGCAATATATACATCAAAATGTGCGGCTCGGCCGGGAATGGTGTGCTATTACCTTTCGTTCCGATCCGCCTTACCATGCCGACGTAATCGGCAAAAAACGACACTTAATTGTCCCCATTGACTTATAATGGGACAATGCAAGAAATCACTTTCAAGTATTTTTCTCTCGTAAACCATTGGAGCTACAGTTTCAAACCTCGGAGAGGAGATTCATAATGATTTTAAGAATGAATCGAAAAATAATTACATCACTCGGCCTCATGGTGGCGCTATAACGGCCCACTTTACGTTTTGCCCCGTAACTCTTGAACCGTAGATCGGAAAATTAAAATTCTTTTTTCCCTGGATTCCTTGGGTCAAGACGCATCTCCCCATATAGGCCACGCCCATTTGCGCCAGGATAGATTTTCCGCCATCTTGAATTTTCTCCAAAACACACTTTTTGCTCCTTTTCCTACATATTTTCTTCAAATGTCACAAAAATCGGTACACATGATCTATGAGGTGGGTAAACCACCGCTCAGTTCACACGGGTGTGATTGTTTTCTTTTTTTTTCTTTTCTTTTTTGTGTATTTTATTTCTTAAGTTCTGTGACTTGTACTGTACACAGCATGGTGTGGTGTGTCATTGGTATAAGTGTGCCAAAATGCATAGGTTTTTATGCATTTCTGGCGTTATGACCCCCTAAAAAGGTTGCCCCCCTGGCATTTCCTCTCGCCCCACCTACTACTAGAGCTTACATCCGGCCCTGAGTGTCGGGCAGAAACCTCTCATCTCCAAGTTTCGAATAATGTTTTTTTAAAGTAAAGCCCTGCTTCATCGTACGAGACTGTCACACTAGTGAAAACAGCAAACCTACAAGCACACAGGTTGTTTTCACTAGTTTAAATAATTTAAAAAAATATTAAATACAAAACAAACCGTTTTGGACATACAAGGTTTCCGCCCGACAATGACAATTTGTTAATGAATGACATGCAACGGAAAATGGATCATCATTTCTGAAAATAGAGTGAGAGATACAAACAGATATGAATACACAAGCCATGTTCGCATTAAGACAAAGCGAATTTAGCCTGTTGCCATTTGCGGGTGTCATTCGAATTAGCGACGGTCGTATGAATTGATCAGGCTGATTTTTTCAGACCGAACCAAGGGGGAAATCTCGCTCTTTCGAACGACCGCCAGTTCGACAAAGGAGCGTTGGGTGGGTTAGTGCTCATCCTGCAAGTTTCAGCGTCCTCTGGAAGGTGGCCAATCTGCAAGCTCACAGCGCGGAGACGCGGATGCAAGCTGCTGTGAGCTTGTAAATCGGCCACTTTTGGCACGCAACACCGTGTGATGAGGAAGGGTTAGACTCGGATGGCTTGACTCCGGGAGGTGAAAACGGGAGGAATTTACACACGGTCCGTGTCACTCCGTGTGTAACAAACAACCGGTTTGTTTTGTGGGCTAACGCTATACAATGGATGTTAAGCGGCAAGGGAAAGTGTTAAGTTGGAAGACGATATGGACCCTGGACCTCATAATGTATTCGCATTTATTGTCTGACCCGTTTCCATTCACAAATGCACATTTAGTTTATTCGATAAAGCCTCAAAATCAACCTCCTCCAAGCGGATAAGAGTTTTTGTGGATAATGAAAGTTTATTCGAATTTTGAAGTGTTTCCATAAAAAGAGTTAAGCGAAAAAGGCTTAATGCGCATTAAGAGGCTTTATGGAAACGCCAGTACAGATAGAGACAGAGAGATGCAGACTGGCAGACAGAGGGAGAATAAAACAGGTTTCTATTCATTGTCTGCCGAACTAAAATGCAAGCTATACCCAATTTTAGATATTCTTTTTGTTTTTCTCTCACTGGTCAATGTTGTAGCAAAGACAAACTTTAGCCCAATTGGCCAGACAAAGCAATTTGCGAGCAAAAGAAGCGAAAGGTGTTTTGTTTTGCCAAAACAATATTCCATAACACTTCCCCTGCCAGCAATCTTTTTTCTTTTTCTTTTGCTAAGCGAGAGAAAGGAAAAAAGAACAAAAAAGATAAATGGGGGCCTCATTCCAGGCAAAGGCTTCAGCTGTAATTGGGCACTTTGTCAGAACTACAAAGGGCTGCTATGTGTGTGCTGCTCACGTTGCAATCTGGA